>NW_009616287.1:39841-40106 GCF_000690535.1 Cariama cristata
GCCAGCTCTGCAGGCCGAGGGAAAGCTGGCAGCACGGAGAAGGCGCGGATTTCTGGAGGGAAGGGGGGCAGAGCTGTGACGAAGGACAGATTTGGGATAGCCCGGCACGTGGCTCTGAAGCAGCTCCCATCCAGGCAGCAGACAACCCCTGCCCTCACCTTCCCTGGTAGAAACCAATCTGTGTTTTCTCCCCAAAACTGAGTAAGGCTCTGAGCAACGACCCCAAATCAGGCACCCTGTGGCTGCCCATTCTCAGCATCCACCG
>NW_009616287.1:40117-45618 GCF_000690535.1 Cariama cristata
TCCATCCCCAAAAAAGAGGTGGCCACGCAGCCAGAGCACAGCACCCCAGGCTTTGCCTTGCCCTGCCGTGTCCTGTCCCCCATGTCCTGTTCCCAGCTCCCGGGACCGGCAGGGAAACATTCCTGGGCAGGCGAGACCCAGCTGTATCCCAAGCTGGCTCCTGGCTCTCCCACATAGGATGGTGTCTACCGTCGCTGCAGGGAAGATAACAAATACCGCCTGCTCCCGCAAGCATCTGGCAGGAAAATCCCACAGTTTGGATGCTCCGGAGCAGGACCAACCTGCGCTTTGGGTTTCTGCTGCTCTGGGTATCTCCGCATGGGAGCACAGCCCCCCCCATGGCTCCCAGCCACCGAGCATCCCTCCCACTTGCTTTGCTGGAGCTCGCTTCTGCCAGGTCCAGCATCAAGGACAGGGTCTATCGTTTCTGCAAAGGAACAGAAACATGTGCAGCGCTTTACACGCAGAGGTGCTGGGCGCTGTTGATTGAAGAGTTATCACCGCCAGCTTCCAGCCCGTGGGAGAGCAGCGTTCTGCACCTCCATCTCACCAAGCATCATCGCTCCAAAAGTGTCTCCCCAGGACACGTCAGCTGCTCCAGGCCCCCATTTGCAGACTGGCTTCCCAAAAACCAGGTATGGGGTTGGGGTGGGGAGGTTTGCCATGCTGGCTCTCAGTATTTGTCTTCAAGAGCTCTGAGATGCAGCACAAGTACAGGCTCGGCACTGGGAAAACAACATCGGCTCCTTCTAGCAATGCAAACCCAGTGATTGAGGACTGAAAATCTGCTTTGGCACTGCAGGTGCACCCCGCACTTTAAAGAGAGGGTTACTGAAAGGTGTGAGAGGTGGCTAGGGCATGCCACGCAGAGCTCACCCGACACCCGAGAAATTCCTGCCATTTTGATGAGTCCATTTGATGGTAAAATTAGCCGGTCGTGCCGCATTGGAGAGAATCACCCAACAAGCAGCAGAAGCGGCGCCGTGCGACTTCCACAAGTAACTATGGTAACCCAGAGCAAATAAATGCTATTTTCAAACCACGGGCAGAACCTTCTCGTGGGAAGCCCTGACTGATCCCAGCTGCTGGCTGAGTGCTGGGGTCCAGCCATGGGTGCCCTGTGGAAGGAAGGATGGAGACCAGCCGACACACAGTGCGTGGTCCTGGAGAGGACCAGGAGCATGAGCATCTCCTGCTTGCCCCCTGACAGGGCACGTCAGGAAAAGGACGGTGGAAAAAAAAACTCCTGCTTTTCCCTGCACCATCCCCAGGAGCTGAAGAAACTGTAGAAACAAGGATGATTTCCCAGCTGTGTTCACTCCCAATCATGGCATGGAAAAGAGGAAAATCAAAGGTTTTATATAGGGCAGGAAAGTCCTGGACAAAGATATGAGAAGGGAATGGGAATAGAAGAATGGAATAGAATAGAATAGAATAGAATAGAATAGAACAGAATAGAATAGAATAGGGTAGGATTAGAGGCCCCGAATTTGCCTCATCAAGAAGTCTAGCACCCCATAGTGTACCAGATAAGAAGGAGTTAAGAGCTCAAGATGGAAATCAGTTCATTAAGACACAAGTAGAGCAAGAGAAACCTCATTTGCAAATCACCCAAGGTCCTGACCTCCTGGGAGATGTTGTCACCCCAGGGACATGGGGAGCTGGGGAACGGTCTCCCCCCGAGCCCCGTGACTCTGGCCGTGTGATTTCGGCAAGACACCGCAGGAGACGTTGAATGAGGAAATGCTCCGGCAGGGTTTGCTCCACTGCTGGCGAGTGTTTGCTGCCAAGGCTGAGGGTGACGGGGCTGCTGCCAGCCCTGCTTTTCCCATCCCTGCTCCTGGCACCAACTCAGCTCCGCTGACCCCATCAGACCCCATTCCCCAGCCCTGGCCGAGAGCCTGCCCGGGCTCCTCGTCTGCTGAGCTGTGGGGTCCTGGGAGGTACAGAGCATTTTTAACACATTAACACCGAATCCCCTCGGGAAGACTGGGTGGCCGGAACATTCCCTGCCAAATCACCCCTGTCCTGCAGCAACATGCCTCCATGCCCGCACCTCCGTGTCAGGATCTGCCGGAGCAGCAGGGTGCTCCCGTCTGGTTTTCCAGACCTCTTCCAGCCCCAGTTCGTGACACAGGCAAAGCCACCAGCATCGCTGCAGCGTTTAGAAACAGGAGCGTGGAGTGGGCGCAGATCCCCTGGCAAACGAGTGATCCAGCTTGCTGAAAACCACCCAGGGTCAGGGCAGAGAAGCAGCCCTGGTGTCCCCGACGGCAGCACCGAGCAGGCTGCGGCCGGCTCCTACTCGCTAAAAGCAGCCGACGAAATCTGGAGCTCTGTGTTAAGTCACTCTCCAGCACATTTTGTCCATGCAAAGACAGATGCATGGTCCCAGAGTGGTGGGAAAGGCATCTGCCATAAGGCCTCCCAGAAAGTGTCCCCCAAAAAGGTGGTGGCAGCCCGTCGCAACCCTCTGCTCCCTTCCTTGGGATGGGAACGGACAACCTAAAACCACCCGTTGGTTGTGTTTGGTGTGGTGCTGTGCAATACCACTGGACCTGCACGTGGACCAGGGTTAATCCAGCCCAAAATTAAAAGGCAAAACCAGAGATGACAAACTCACAGGCTCCACGGCGAACGCGTGCGCTCGTTCGGTGGCAGCATGGTCAGCGTCTGCCTGACGGTGCGAGGAGGGCGAGTGCGAGCTGCTGCGGGAACAGTAATTTGGGTTGTTCTGCCTCGGGGTTTCTGGCTCTTTGCCTTTGATATTGTGTTCGCCTCCCGGGTTTGCATTGAATTTTGTTCCCTCTTTTCCTCATCCTTTCCTTGAGGAAGAAAGCATCCCTGCACCTCCACGAGGAAGAACCAGCACTGGCATGACAGCTACTGGTGACCCCGCTTAGGGGTGGCAGTGGGGCTAGTGGCACCCCAAGGGGGGGGCTTGGATGGGGTGCAGCACTCCTGGGGGTAGAGCAGACCTGGCTTTGAGGAGCAGGATGGGAGAGACCCCGGCCGAGCAGTGATCATTGCTCCAGGGTCTGCATGGGCCAGGAGACCCAGCTGGAGCAGCAGCGTCAGCGATGGTGGAAATACTGTGCTTTTAAACAGCAACAGGAAGGATTTATTACCATTAAATTGCTCTTGGGTACTCCCCGCAGCTCACCTGGCACCCAGGCACGACAGGGAGCCCGATGAGGTTACACGTGCTGTCACCAGCATCCAAAAGGTCCTTCCACTCCTCCGGCCCACGTGAGCTTTGTGCATCCTTGTGTCCACCCCCTCCACCCATCACAGCCACACCTGGGGCAACTGGTGTGGCTCAGCAGGCGTCCCAGGAGGATGCTCTGCACACAGGCTCTCCCTTGGCTGTGGTCAGTCCAAGGTGGTGTGGAACGAGTGGAGGAGGACTGGGCAGCCCTGGGTGGATGGAAGGAGATGGGTGCTCCTGTTTCCAAGCACCCAGACCTTCCCCACGTGCGTACCCCAAGGAGAGGAGCACGTTTGCACTGGGATGTGTGGCAGGAACCACACCAGCCCCACCGTGACCCCTCCCTGCCGCTGCCTGGCCACCCCCACCCCCAGCTCCAGCAGCGGGGCGAAGAGCAGGCTAAATAAATACAGGGCACGGGAGAAAATATAAAATGAAATCTTTTGGAAGGAAGCATTGTCAAAAGCATTAAAACTCTCCTTTCTATGAATCAGCAATTTCTGGTGAAAACCTAATCAATTTATTAGACCTTTAGTGGTGGAGAACTGAGACCCAGAGACATTGAGTGAGACCCAAACGAAGAGCACACTTGGAGGAGGAGAAGGAGGAGGAGGAGGAGGAGGAAAGGGGGAAGGACAAGAGGGCTTGGCTCGAGGTGCTCGTGCCCCCCAGGATTTTGGCTGCGACCACAGCGCAGGGGCAAGGAGAATCCCAGCATCCTGCAGATCCAACGGGTGGAAGAAGGACCTTGGGAGTCTTGCAGAGCTGGCTCTCAGCCATTCTGGAGACACGGCGTCCCCAAAGTGCTGCCACCGCCGCAACTCGTGAGCTCACTGCTACAAGAAGGCTCTTTGTTTGCCGGTGATGGCCGTTCGGCCGGCGGATGGGAGCGATGGTGCGGAGACGGTGCCGGATGATTTGTGGGAAGCCGCTAGCCGACGTGGGGCAGTGGGGCCAGGGCTGGCACAGAGCTGGGTTCAGGAAGAGAACAAGGCAGCATTACGGCACGTGGGGTAACAGGAACCGCTCCATCGGGCAGCTGGGGCTGCCCAGCAGGACCCTGGAGCGGCACGGGAAGACCGTGGTGGCAACGGGTGCCTGGAAGCACAGGGAGAAGAGCATCCTCTGGGGGCCCCTAAAATCCACGCTGCTCCCTGAGTCCCTGCTCAAAATATCGATGCTGGTGTTGCCCCAGTCCACAGCTGTCCTTGGGGCTTCAAAGTCCTCGCCCCGGCACCGTGTCAGCACCCACCATGCAGCGACTTAACGGATAAATCCCGTGGGGGCAGAGGACTGGGCTCATCCCTGTCAGCCAGGATGCTCGCGCCACCCTCTGCTTGGGCTCTGCACCCCGCAGGGACCCCTCACCACAGCTAGATCGGGCACAGTGTTTGGAGAGATGCCCGCTCTGGGCGAGGGCTGGCAGCAATGCAGCCGGACAAAGCCCACACAGGCACCGGGCTGGCACAGACCTCAGCACGAGGAGTGGGATGAGGCACCACCGGTCCCTGCTCCCCTCACCAGCCCAAACTTGGTGACCAAACTGCGAGGGCCTAAGGGATGAGAAATTCACCCAATGACCAGTTGTCCCCATCCTTGTGAAAGGTTTCCTGATCTTAACTGGGGCTACTGGAAACGCTCATTAGTAATAACAGCTACCGCCATAGCAACAGTGACAGTACCACGCTGACAAACTACACATCCCAGGGTGCAACACTGCAGGAAAAGCAGCGTCATCATGGTGGTGATGGTGACGGTGGTGGTGATGGTGGTAGCAGTGACGGCGGCAGCGATGGTGATGGTAGCAGTGATGGTGGTGGCGGCAGTACTGGTGACGGTGGTGGTGCTGGTGGTGGTGATGATGGCAATGGTGGTGGCAGTGATGATGGTGGTGGCAGTGACGATGGTGATGGCGGTGGAAGTAATGGTGGTGGTAGTGATGATGGTGATGGTGGTGGCAATGGTGGTGGCAGTGATGGTGGTGATGGCGGTGACGATGGTGACAGTGGTAGCAGTGGTGAGCTCCACACACAGAGCCCCCAGCCCCTGCGCCCACCCCTGCCAGAGCTCAGAACAGGGTCCCCCTCTGGGGCTCTGACCCCCGGCAGCACCCTGCAGCCCTTTCCTCCCCTCCCGCCGGCTCTGCGCTTTCCAGCCAGACCCTGCTCAGGCCATGGATGCCCCCATGAAGCCCTGGCGACAGAGCCTGCCGCGAGCCCATCCCCGCCACTGGGCCAACGTGTCCTGGAGTCGGTGCCAGCCAGTGCCCACCACCTCCGCCTGCTGCGGCTAC
>NW_009616287.1:45652-45972 GCF_000690535.1 Cariama cristata
TTGCCAAGCGGGATTTAAAACCTGTTCTCACCTTCCTTGTGAGCTTTGACGGTGCTGAGGTGTCCAGAAAAGTGGCAACAATGGGAAAAGGCAGGTGGCCCTCAATTAATTAAGAGATCTGATATTTCAGGACTTCAGAAGACCAACAGGATTTGTGGCAGCAGCAAACGCAGGCACAGGCAACTGTTCATGAACACCCTAAATCCAGATTTAACATGGTTTTTTTTCCTAGAGTACCCTGGCATCAGTTATCCTTTTAGGACGGGCTGTAGGAGTATCTCTCGGGGATGTTTCAGGATGAGGTTAGCTCGGAGGGGGGG
>NW_009616287.1:46020-46399 GCF_000690535.1 Cariama cristata
CACGTGTGTTGGGGGGATACCATAGTTCAAGGCCAGCCCACCCGTTCTCCTCCAGCCCCAGGGCAAAAGGGTGGGCCGGAGGCGCTGGCCACCACCTTGCGAGGGAGCAGGAGACACTCTGGGGTGATGAGCGAGGGAAATGGAGAATGGCAGGGGGATGCTGCTGGGACCAGACCCCGAGAGGAGGTGGAGAGCAGAGGGTAGAGACCCCCAGAGGGACCCCAAGCCAGCGGGGCCCCATGGGCACGGCTATGTCCCCCCTGGGGAGCCCACAGCGGGTCAGGGACGGGGTACACGGGGCACAAACGTGCGGACAGGGCACCAGGGACGTGGCACATGGGACAGGGGACATAGGACATGGTACATGGGATGTGCCATG
>NW_009616288.1:0-10748 GCF_000690535.1 Cariama cristata
TCTGTGATCATCTCGGGAGCACTTTTTAAGACATTAGAGATTTCCCGATGTTCTCAGTTTTCCTTGATTGTATTCAGACAAGATGTTGTGGAGGTTTTTTGCAGGTGTACCACTGGAGGTCACCCACCTACTAATAAACAGTACAGTGCTGCAGGGGCAACGGTAATAGAAGTGATCCAAGAACGAACTCAGCTTGGCCTGAAGATTACCTTAAGATGGAAGTGAGTTGGGAAATATGTTGTGCAGATATTTCTCAAATTTACAGTATAATTTATTAAAATTAGCAAGTAAACTAATGATTTTTAGTGTTTCTATAAAAAGACAAAACCCCCAACATTAGCAAGCCAATTTTGTTTTGATCTAGCTACCATAATAAAGGAAATGCAGCACTTCCCTTTGCCAAAGAAAGCAAAAGGAAACGATAACCACCTCTAAAAAGGCTCACTGAAGTCACCTCAGTGTGACAAGAAATTGCAAACTAAATGACATGTAAGATACAAGGGGAAAGACTGCACGGGAATTTTCTCACATTTCTGATAGGAGAAAAATTGCAAGGAAGTAGTAACAAACTCTATTTCATATGACTCTTTTCCTTATCTCCACTTTCTGTTAATCCATTTTTATCACTAACTTTCAAACTTCTGGGCATATCTTGGCTGAAACGGTGAGCTGTAAAAGTAGGGAAAAGCAATTTGTTAAAATGTTTTCTCTCTTTCCCCTAAACGAAAATTTTAGTATACATTTCCTGCTCTGAGGCGACGAATAAGGACATGTAAGTCCTGTGTCGGCAATATCAGTACAGCATCTCTTATCTCAACTGGGCCAAACCCAGTGATTTTACTTCAAAAGCAGACTGCTACTGGCTGGCAACTCTCTGCCTCAGGCTCCAGGCCCATCACCATTCATACCAATATTCCCACGGTACGAGGAAGTCAGTTAAAGTCAGACAGATATATATGTTAATAATTAAGGTATTGCTTACACATTATCAGGAAACAAATGTTTCAGAGCAGCTTTATTCACCTGCAGAAGAGAAGATCTGTCTGTGGCATTTAGTGCTTGTACCATACTTTGTGCGGCTCTGCCTTGCTCGGTACTTTTAACTTACTATTAACTTACTAATGCCTTTTGATTCTGGTTGCTTCTAAGAGGCTTCTGCAGTTGCTGTCTCCTGCTTCCTGATTGACAGGTTCTTGATTTCAAAGGAGGGGAACGTTCAGTGATTTAGTGCTTGCGGATTAGGGGGTACCAGACTGATTTTTGTCTGCTGTGTAGCGATGCTTATTCAGCTGGGAAATGGGAGTACTGCAAGCAGAGTTTTTGGTAATTTGTGTGGGTGCTGGGGAAAGGCAGAAACTCTCCTCCAAACAGTGTGGGACTGTGCAACACCAATGTTGATGAGCTACTGGGCCTGATCTCCAGCACCAGTGAAGAAAGTACCCCTGGCACATCAGTGGTGATGGCCCAGGCAGGGCTTGGGCAGGGGGATGTTGTGTCTGAGTCTCTCACGGGGCTGTCAGTGATGGGTTCCACCCTTTTGGGAGGGTGTTGTGGTCCAGGTGCTGTGTGTCCAGGGACTTGCAGAAGGAGGTGTGCAGATTCTTCATTATTAAGGAGGGAAAATGGGATATTAGCAGGGTCTCCAAAGAGTTGAGACCATGAGCCTGAGGTGGAGGGATGTCTAGGGGTTGTGCTGGATGGAGCAGTGGATGAGGACTTCCCTGAGGGAAATTTCTGAAGTTCATGACTTCTGGCAGCAGGAGAAATGCTCCTCCTCCCTGCTCAGACCTGAATGTAGAGGGTTGGTGGTGAGCCCCAGTAGCCATGGGAGGGGAACACATGATGCCAAGGAAAGCTTCAGTCTCAGCTGTGCCCAGCTTGCACACCCGCAGCAAGTGGTGGCAGTCGGAGATCCCCTTCTGTTGGGAATAAAGAGAGGCTGTGGAGTCTTCTTCTCTGGAGATATTCAAAACCCACCTGGACGTGTTCCTGTGCAACTTGCTGTAGGTGAACCTACTTTGGCAGAGATGTTGGACTAGGTGATCTCCAGAGGGCCCTTCCAACCCCGACCATTCTGGGATTCTGTGAAAAAGGAACGTGCTGATGAGACATGCTGTCATGGGAGGTTTGCTGTTTGGTAGATGCCCAGATACCAGGTGTTGTAGAGAGATGGTCAGTGCTCATCCAGTTCCCTGACTGCTACCCCTCGTTGCTCATCAGTGTGACCATCAGTGATAATGCTGAGGGACACTTGGATCAAAACAAGAGTAACTGCAGGATTCTGGGTGGCAAAGGACATGGAAACCCACAGGACAACACCTTGATCCTCCATGGGAAGGGGTCAGGTAAGATGGGACACAATATTGAGAGGCAGCAACTGGTCACACGGCTGTTGCCATAGGTAGTGCTTTGGCTCTCATGACCATGGGTCCCTCTTGGAGGAACAAGGAGATGTAACAAAGGGGGGTAAGAGTATCTTTGCCAACAGGTTTGCAAATCTGATACCTTGGAGGATGGCGATAACTACTTACACTAAGTAACGAAGTTCAGGGGTGGTCAGTAAATGGGGCAGGGTGATGGGAGCAAGATACCCCTTGGGAAAGATCAAACAAGTCAAAAGGGAGCCTACCTTAAGTATATGTATACAAATGGATCCAGCCTGAGAAACAAAAAGGAGGAACTAGGAACTGCTCTGTGTGCAGATGCAGAACTGTGACATCCTTGGAAAAACTGAAAGATGGTGGGACAGGTCACACAGCTGGAGCTCCCCAATGAATGAAGGGCCATTAGTAAAGACAAAAAAGGAAAATGAGGAGGAGAGTTTTCCTCTATGTGAAGAAGCAGCTTGGATGCATAGACCTCCTCTGTACTATGGACAACAAACTGATCCTCAGACTGATCAGTTGACAGTCTCCTTTGAACGGCTTAAGGAAGGCTACATGGTAAACAAGAAATCTGGGACTGAGATGCAACAGAAAACCAAAAGTAGTAGTATACAGAAATTGGGAGCAAAACCAGACTACAAAGGAAGAATTTAAAAACACTGCACCAGTGTGTTAGGAAAGTAAATTCAGTTTGAGTTCAAACTGGCAAGGGGACATTTAGGGCAACACAAAGAGCTTCTACAGCTACATGAACAATAAAAAAAAACAAACAAAACAACCCACAAGGAACATGTAGGCCTGTAACTGGTGGTCTAGTGACAGGAGATACAGATAGAGCTGGGAAGCCCAGTGCTGCCTTTGTCTTCACAAGCAAGACCCCAAGTCTCTGTGCCAGAGGCAAGGTTCAAGGAAGAGAAGAACTACCAGTAGTGGGAGAAGATCGAGTTTGCTTCTGCAAACTTGTGAGGACACAACTTCATGAATCCAGAATAATCCCGTACTGAATTCAACAACTGACTACCTACCACGTGGGAAAAAAGAAAGTTGTTGTGAGACTGCACACTCTGACATCATGAAAGTTTCAGAGATACATATTCCAGACAGAACACTGACAAAAAGGTTTATTCAAAGTATCTTACCTCAGCATTTTATGAATAAAAATATTGCAGGTTTACCATAATAAATGATTTACTCTGAAATTTCCTTGGGGTTTTTTTGGCTGTTTGTCTTTAATTGTATCCAATTACTCTGCTTCCTTTGATTCATCCTTCTTACCCTCTAAACTGGTAGTTCCTGTGGAGGGGAAGGAAAGACAGGACATAGAGATGCATTTTACTGTAAAATACTGGAAAGTAATCCTAGTAACCTAAACCATAATTCTAGGACTATGCTGTCTACCTCAGCCCTCCTTTCCCACTGCCTTTCACTGCCAATACTTGAATTTAACTGTTATACACTGTTTGTCAGCTGCCAGACAGACTCAGTACACACATACTGACTGCCAGCCAGCCCATATGTAACTCTGGAGTAGCCAAAGAATATCTCCTGTTTAGACAATATCATAAGAAACGTGGAGCAAGAAGGATGGAATTCCTGTGTGGAAAAAAATGATGGTAATGGGACAGAGAATACAAGGCTGCAAGAAAACAGATTTTGTTACATCTGTTCTTCACAGTATGCATATTTTCTTCAAATCATTTCCTCTTACCATAACTTAATCTTGCTAAACATAAAGACAAGGGGAACAATATGTTGCCTAATTAATTATGGATGTAGACCTATGCTGAAAAATGTATAAAATCATCCAACTCTTTGGTTCTGGAAATAAAGATCTGGAAGGAACTTCATGAACGTCTATCATATTCCTATCTTTTCATGCATTGGAATCTGCATCTATGCTGTCTCTGACAGATACTTGGGTCCATTTGTTCTTTAAAAAAACCAAAACCAACCAAACAAAACACACAATGGGGATACTAGAACAGGTTCATTGTTGTAGGCCAGAAAATTTATTAGAATCAAGTTCAGTCAAAACGGTTATTTGTGTCCAAGAGACTTGGAGACAAATCAGGCTCAATGGACTTTTGCCAAATCCAAAGCAGAGCTATGTAGGGAATCTGCTGAGATTTCTGCTGGATCTGATGCAAGCCCAGGGATCCTGTAAGATGTCAGTCCTACACACCGGATCAGCTAGCTGGCTGGTCTGCCCTGAAGCAGGAGAGCACCTTTAGAGGTGACGGGAAAAAACGAGAGCAAATAAATTACAAAAATTCCAAGAGCTGACCTAAATGTTTAGTGCATACCTCCAGGCATTATCACATGGTTTAGTAGTCTTTCTGATCGCTATGGATAGTGCCATGCTTTGATTTATTGTAAAATGGACTGACTACAAATGAATAAATTTATCTTAAGTTTTTATGCATCAGATATGTAAGCTCGTAAATGTTAACACTTAATAAATACAGAGTAAACATAGATGCATCCTTTTGTTGCTTCTCAGCAACTTGGTATTTAAAACAGGCTTCTGAACTGCCTGGAAGAAAACCTGAGCATCTGAATTCGAAATCTCTTTGGTTTGTAGGAGAAACAAGCAGAGACTGTTCAAACCATAATGCATAACAATACTTAAAATTTGTTTCTTCAGATTTGTTTTGCCTGCTTTTTAACTTCATTTGAGAGAATAAGAATACACAGTTCCATTCATGTCAGAAAAGTGGAGTGCGCAAAACCCCCTGAAATTCCCAGAATCTGAAATCATCTCATTTTTGTACCAAAAAAAGTTTACGAATGCAATCACCTCCAAACTTAGCTCGGCAAGTGCTGCCAACTGTACATGCATAGACAATGCTGCGCAGAAGTATCACTTCTAATTCGTACTGTCCCAGTATATGAACTTGACTACTCAAAACCAGTTTACATCTACAGAGGATTGCCCCCTTTATGAAAGGCAGAGATTCCCATGGTCTTCTCAGCTCGGTTACGGACGTCTCAGCAGCAGCATGACTTCAGCTGATTGACATACATCATTTCAAACCCTGATTGCTAACTAATGCATGCTCCATTCCTCACCTTGATCTTCCTGATCTTTGTTTTCTTCTTCCTCTCTGCTTCCCTCATCTTCCTCTCCTGCATCCCTTGCTGGGCTAAAAGCTTCACTGGATACTTGATGAAGAGAAGGCTCATCATCCCTACCCTCAGCAGACTCATCAGTGACTGAAATATGAGAAATTAGAAACACCGAAGAAAATGAATTTCACAAATTTGCTCTCAGCCATTGTTTTCAAGCAGTAGCTAATAACTCCCACTGAAGTCTGCAGTCTTTACTCACATGAGAAATCCCACAAATTCTTCTGTAACTGTTTATAATCAAGTTCATATAACAGGCCATGACAAAGACTAAAATGATTCACAGGCTTCCCAAGACAGTTTTATCTCATGCTATGTGAGATAAAACAGACATATATATGAACAGACTTAGAAGTTCCTAACATTCAATATGTGGTAAAATATAGGAAAAAACAAACAAAAAAACCAAACCAAGAAATCCTCTCACACGACTTGATATTAAATCTGAAAAATTCGGTTTCAGGGAATAGTCAAAGCATGGACTTTCCAGCTGTCCAGCAGAACAAACCTGGAATTGATGGCATTTTCTCCTCTTCAGTCACTGCTGCTCTTGCTCTTCCTTCCACTGCTTCTGCTGCTGTGGCCACCACTAAGGGGGCTTCTCTGGGAGGAGGTGGGTTCTCCCCATGGGGAGTCCAGAGCGTTAATTTGGTAATTTCTGATGCTTTCCATTTTGGTGCAACAAGTAACGAGGGTTCCTCCTCTTCCTCTCCCTCTCCTTTTTCCTAGAAGACAACTCATGAAATCCAGCATCTCATCGGACAGGCATTAAGGGAGTAACTAAGATGATGGGTTTGTGTACTGAAACCTCTTTATGTGGGCTCAAAACACCAATGACGCGGCCTTTTAAAGTATTTACAGGTGGAGGAACTTCAGCAGGCACAAATTTTGGAAGAGAACTACACTTTGAACCTTGACGAATTCAGTTGTCTACTAGTATTAGTAATGATCAGTGTTTGCCAGCGTGCTTTCTTTAAGGTAAAATTTTGTCTCTCCCTGAAACAGAATGGCTGTGAGGGGCCTGTCAGCTCTGTCTCCTCTTCTGTACCTGTCTACAGGATAGCACTCTCTCACACAGGAACAGAGTGGCAAAACACCTCTTTCTGCCTCAATCTTTGCTTAGGGAAGACCTTGGAACGGATCTAGGAAGCCGTAAGGTACCGCACAAAGCTTACGTTTTTGAAATTTGAAAGATAGTTTTTTTATTTAAAAAATCATGCTTTATTTTATCCAAATATGAAGGAGTCTTCGTAATGGAATCATGATTGCAAGCTAATTTCTTTTTATTTTTTTAAATGGACCTTATTCTGCAATTCCTTCCACTAAAGCAAAGAGGTAAAATTTAATCTTACTTTAGTGACAGCACTGTCACTTGCTTTACCCAGTCACTACAACATTCACATGAGAAGAAATTATTGTTCCTGAGAGTACTTAACCTTGGCTTCTTAGATTCATGTTTAAACTCCCACATCAGTGGCCTAATATTCCAAAATCAGCACATTCAACAATTCCCAACTGAACTGAGGATACCAGATACACATCACTTTGGATACTCCTATGAACCTGATACTTAATTTGAGGATCTCTTGCTTTTAGCCAAAAAAAGCAAAACAGTCTCCATGTTTTTCAAATCTCTGTCACTAATGATAGGATTTTTTTAATTATCATTTTGCCTTTCTCTTAAGAAACAATTGCTGCATTGGAGAATATTCCAAGAGTGTGTAATGGGAACTAATGTGTCAGACAACAGAAGTAGCAAATTCTAAGCTGAAATGTGGCATATTTTCTTGAAAGCAAAACAGTAATATTAAGATATATTTCTTATCTCTATGGCCACGTATTTTGCACCACATTAATCAGAAATGCTTCAAAACATTCAAACATGAAAGAGAAGGAAAAGCAGGCCCTGATCCCAGCTGCTCCCTACAATTATTAGGAGCTGTAGATATTAAGCTCCAAACAGGTTCAGGACAACAATGGGACATATTTCCAAAACATGAATCTACTGGAAATTACCGTTTGTACGCATAGCATCAAGAAATTCAGAAATATATTTTTCACTGTTTTCTGGTTTCAGAACAAAGTGGCATACAGGCTAAATGTACAGACAAATACATCTACATTCTTCTGTGGTTTAAAACTTCAAATGTTTTGGGAAGGTCCTGATTTTTCTAAACTTTAAGCAGGACTCCTGTTTGCAAGTAGTGTAAAAATCACACCTTGTACTTATTAAAGATTACGCAATAGAGAAGCTAAAGAAAAAAGCAAAAGGAAATCTCATTTAGTTCTTAAGAATGCATGAGTTTCTACCCTTTTTTGACTGGTTAGGTCTACTGTAACTTCAGTGTCTATAAGGCATTTTATAGATTGCTCAACAATAGATTTGGTTTACTGACTTCTCTGACATTCAATACCATTTGCACCATTTCTTTTACCTGCTCTGACTGTACATATTCACCATGCTGTTCACATCCAATATCAAAGACATATTTGCCACGACCTACAGGCTGCACAAAGATACAGAAAGTCAGCAGAACTATAAAGTCAGTACATTCTAAGCGTATAAATGTAAAATATGCTTTACTACAAAAGCCATACAATAGTTAATAACAATATAGTTTGAAAGCAAAGTTGCAGAGAAGCTTGGCATTCTGTCCTATGGATTAATTCACTTTCATAGGTTACACTTATGGTACAAGAAATACTACAAAAGATCAGGAGCCTAGCTTCTTATTTCAAGTGGAAACAGATCCTATTAAGGCAATTCCATGCTAACTGTTCAGATTAATAGAGTTTTCTCCAGCACACTTACATTTCCATTCAAAAACTTGCCCTTAAACCTATGGTTTAGGTGGATAAGTTCAGCTTCTCCTTCCTGGTTTCCATTTACCCAGGCACCAACGTACTTAGTTCCTGTGTCTTTATAGACATATGTACCTTGCCCGTGCCTAAGGAGAAAATAATAATTTTGCTTTATATTACTGAATATTAAGAATTTAGGGTGATGTTCTGCTTAAGATAATAAAACAGTATTATTTAAGTAGCTGAAATGACTCAAGTTGGACTAAAATGCCAAGGTCATCTAGTAGCTCTTGACTTGCTGCAGTCAACCACGCTTTGAAAATAACCTTTGCATTTTAATGCAATCATCACTGTAAGAATGAAACCAACCTATTGTGGTTAAACCATTCTCCAGTATAGACGTCTCCATTTGCATACGTATATTCTCCATAGCCGTGTCTCTGGTCATTCACCCAGTCTCCTTTAATAAGAATATGATAAAAACAGAGCAAGATGTGGTTTATTTCATTGTGTGCTACAGTCGTCAGTTTGTAAAGTTATCATACAGGAATTATTAGAGAAGGAAAAGAAAGCTACCACACCATTGTGATTCCTCACCGTTCCTTATACCATTCCTTACTCTAAGCCCTTGCTCTTTTTTTCTTCTGTCTGTCCCTCTCCACACATATTTATGCAGCTGCCTGGCCTCCCTTTCATTGTGTCCATCACGATCTGTCCTCATTCTCACTCTCCATTATCATTATGAACACAAAAAGCCATGTAACATCCTGCTCCTATCTTTAAATTTGGTAATGTATTACAGTTGCATTAGATAATGTGACGTTTCCACTCAAATAAAGAGAGGGACTACTTTAGCTTGACTCATTTGCTAAAATTGTCCTGTCAGTCAGGGGGCATGTATGCTCAAAAGGATGCTAGATTGTGTGTCTTAATTACTCTTCTATTCAAACTTAAAAGAAATTTAAAAAATAATAATAATCACAGGTACATATGCTCCTGTAAGGCAAGAGTGGGCTGCTCTTTTTGCTCGCTCCGTCCAGCCCTCACAATGTGAATGCTCTTTCTTGCCTAGCTTAGAAAGGAGGGGGAGAAATATTGTCCCTTGAAGCCTAGCTGATATTCGGAGTGTTTCGGGTACTCTCCTGCAAGAAGGGAAACAACACAAGTTTCAACTTCTTCAAACTTCAGAGGCATCCCAGTCCCTGAGTAAGTGCTCTCATCAGTAGATTATTTTTTAAGGATGGACCTGACAAAGTACTAAGATACTTTATACTGAACACATCTGTGGTTCTAACCATCATTCATAAATAAATAACCATACTCTCTTCTACCAAGATTGCACCGATTCATAATACTTAATATTTCTCAGGACTCGGAACACCCCACTTAAAAGCAGGACATGACAAGAATAAATGACTACTAAATACCACGCTTCTCACAATAATCGACATAAATCCCCATAATTAAAACCCCCACTTGTCAGAGATTGTAGTAAAAAAGGAATAAAAGGAAAACATTTCATAGCAAATTTATCTTCTTAAAACAATACATTCTTCAATTCACCATCTCCTTGCATTCAGGGCAGGGGGGTGAGGGAGGAATGTGTCCTTTCAGTTACAGAAATCCTTTCTCAACTGTGTTCAGTTTTTTACCTTCATATTTTGATCCATCTGGATAAAAAAAAATACCCTGGCCATGCTTTTTGTTTTGAAGATATTCTCCAGTGTAGCAAGCACCACTTCTAAATCTGTAGGTCCCCTGAAACATATTTGGTATAGATAAAATACTCGTCAGTCCTCACTCATGTTTCAATACAGTGCCCAAGCTAACAGAACTGCTGAAACATCAGCACAACCACTGTCTTCTGTCACCCTCTCACCCGTCCACTTCTGAAACCGTGTTCATATTCTCCATCATATGTATCGCCATTGGGTAGGTGTGCTTTTCCACGTCCATGTCTCTCACCTTCTGAATTGCGTTCACCATCGTACTCCTGATGAAACGTGGAAAAAAGAAAGCCAAACTGTTTAAGAGGGCTAGACCTGACTGACTCTGCCCTCATGAGACAGAGGAAAGCAGGTCTTTGCTCAAAGCTGCTCCAATTTGGCTTGAATCAGAGACCGCAGGAGCGCCCGGCCTACAGATGTACTGCTTTTGCAGACACTTCCATCAGATCCTGGCACCCCTGGCCCTTCCTCCCTTCCTGACACACTGCTGGAAAGTACGGAGGACTTGTTTTCATCCAGCGGAGAGGGTCAGGCAGGTCCCAACCGAACCGGTACAGCCCCACTTCCGAAACTCCCGTACCCACCGACGAAACGCCTCGGGAGCTCTCCCAGGCTCGGCACGGCCGGCACACAGTATTTAGGACCCCTTCCCCGCTGGCGTTCCCCGAACCCCTGCCCGAATCGCCCGTGGCCGTGAGCCGCTTCCCGC
>NW_009616289.1:0-230 GCF_000690535.1 Cariama cristata
CCGCCCGGGGACGGGGGACAGCCAGCCCCTGGCCGCAGCGATGGGGATGCTCACGGAGGTCCCCCATCTTCAACCTCCCAAGGTCAACACTGCACCCCCCGGCATTGCCCCGGGAGGCTGCCCCAGTAAGAGTTTTACCCAAAAAAACACCAGTGGGTAACGCACGTGCCCGCCGACCGACCCCTGGCCCCAGGCGAACCGTGGAAGCTCATCTCGGGGGGCTGCACCCC
>NW_009616289.1:295-3103 GCF_000690535.1 Cariama cristata
GGCAGACGTCGAGGGCAACGGCAAAGCCAGGAGAGAAGACAGTGGTTGTGGGCGAGAAGCAAAGGGCTGATGGCCACCAAGCTTCACCCATCCCTTCTGGCTCACGTCAAGGTGGGCACCCCTCAGGTACGGGTGCTAGAAATATGTGCACCAGGCTAGCATTCGCCTTGGGAGTTCTTTTATACAGCTGAAGATTATTTTCCCCAAGGAATTATTTATTTGCCAGAGACTCTGTTATTCGGAAAGCAGCACCTCAACCCCAGGCAAACCTCGCTTTCTCTTGCCCCCCAAGAACACCCCAAAAAGAGAGAGCAGGCTCCAAGTCTCAGGCAAGCAAAGCATCACCTGCCGGGAAAAACCTCAACACACACCAAGGACCTTCTCCAAAAACTGAAGCAAACCCAATGTCGAAAGAATCCCAACTATTTGGGTGGAAAAGCAAAAAATGCACAGCAAGACTCTCAAGAAATCAGGGTTTTTTTGAGCAAACCGCTGGAGCGCCACGCTCCCAACGTCACCGCGCAAGCAGCCGAGGTGCCAGAAAAGCCAAGTTTTTCGTCAAACGCAGACTTTTTCCAACGGTGCCTGGTGAAAAGAGAACTGCCTACGGTTTAAAAAAAAAAACACACATTATTTCCTGATGATTTCCTTCAGGCCGTAAGGCTATTTTGGTAGCCGCACCGCTGCGCGACACGTAATCAAGGAAACATGTGACGGAGAATTAGAAAGCGATGGGGTTTTTTTAAGACATAAACCAGATCTATTAAAGTCACTCTAATTGCAAAACTTTCCCACAGTCTTTGGTGTGGAAGCTGATGTTAACCAGCAGGAGAAATCATTCATTCGGGGGATTCGAAAAGAGCAAAGAAAGGATGTTTTCAGCTCCAAGGGCAGATAAGTCGTGCTGTAAGAAGAATTGCGCTCCTCGCACCCGGGTGGAAAGGGAAGAGCTGGAACCGGCCCCCCCGGCGCAGGAAGCCACCGAGACACAAAGAACCCTGCAATGGAAGAAGCAAATAGAAAAATAAGGGAACTACTTGCTGCAATGCTCAATTGTCACACTCTTTGGGGTAATAGTTAATGAGATTTGTGCATCTGCTCCCTTTCCCCTGCTCTGCTGAGGTTTCAGCTGGGAACATCTTTAAAAAAAAAAAAAAACCACTGAAAAAAAGCAACTTTGGTGGTGAGACTCGTCATCTCGTGGGTATTTATACGTTGGAAAACATGCCATGGGTTACTTTGGAAGAAATTTTTCTATGATGAGGGTGGTGAAACACTGGAATTGGTTGCCCAGAGAGGTGGTAGATGCCCCAACCCTGGAATCATTCAAGGTCCAGTTGGACGGGGCTCAGAGCAATCTGATTGAGTTGAAGATGTCCCTGCTCGATGCAGGGGGGTTGCACTGGGTGACCTTTAAAGGTCCCTTCCAACCCAAACCATCCTATGATTCGGGTGCTGAGATGGTCTCCAAGCCACCATGGTCCATGCTGCCCTGCCACCACCATGGCCATCCTCTTGGAGATGCTGATGCCCATCATGGCATGGGCACGCCGCCGGCACCATGCACCTGCTCAGAGCTTCCCAGCACAGATCCTGTGCAGCACCAGGGACGCAGCACCCATAACCCATTTGTTAAGGCCCAGGAGGAACCCAAAAAAGGCAGCAGCTTGCAAAAGAAATGCCACCTCCTGGGGCAAAACCACCAAGCAGCCTCTGCTGGGATGCAGAAGATGGATAGAGAGGTGCTGGCTCCAGCTCGCCGGTTGCTAAATCCCACCAAGAGACATCTAAAAATACATCATACGCATCCTTCTCATTATTTTTCTACGTAAGCAATTAGTGGAGTCATCCAGGGAAGCTGGCCAAGGCGAGCGGGAGGGGAGACGCTCTGCGTCAGAAGCAGTGGGAGGGATGGAGCCCACAAGACCAACTATTAAGATGTGGTCCACGTTATGAAAGAGCTCGAGACTCCTCCGTCCAGCAAAAACGGCTCCAACTAGGTTAGAGAAAAGACCGCGCCGCTCCCGCTTATCTCCAGTTCGGAGCGACAGAAGGAGGCTGGCTGGGGTCCAAAATCCCAATTAATTTGAAACAAACAGTTGTAGAGGGAAAAAAAAAAAAATATCTGTTACTCCCTGAGATTTAAATACCAGGGAGACAGGGATGGTTGCCGAGAGCCGTGCAAGCTTGCTGGAGATGTCAGAACCTGAATCTTCTTGTGGCGGGACGACGTGTGCTCCGGGTACAGGGAGGGGATCGATTAATTAATTACCCCATGCAAAAGCCTCTGGGTTTTTCTGACATCCCAAGCAGATCTCGCTCTCCCATTCCTGTTACCCACAAGCTTAACATTGTACGTTTGTAAATGAAGCCAGGCTAAACCATCCTCCCTCCTCCGAACACGCACGCCGCGCCGCTTCGCTTCCCCGGGATGGCAATACGGATGGGTGGGAGGAGGAGAGAGGGTGGGGAAGGGTTAAATCGGGTGGGATTCCCCACCCAGAGGTGCAGCAATTCGGCAACACCTAAGGGCATCGATCAAAGGCCACCGAGAGGGAAGGGATTTCCAGGCACAGGGAATAAAAGCAGTGGGAAGGCCATTAAAGAAACCCAGAGCACGCCCCAGGAAAGGCGCACAGGGATGATGGAGCGGTTTTGTCTGTTTTGGGGTAGTTTTGCATGGTTTGGGGTAGTTTTGCCCAGCTCGATTCTTCCCATTCTGAAGGAAAGGCCCTGTAAACCCCCCCAAAACGCCCCTGCTCGAGCTCCAAGCCCAATGCCGGGGTCTGGTCCGTACCTCCAGCCCCC
>NW_009616290.1:0-1866 GCF_000690535.1 Cariama cristata
GGTGCGGTGGGAGCGCCTGCCGCCACCGGTGGGACCGTGTGCGCGTTGTGCCGGGACGTGCCTGGTGCTGCAGCGGTGTCCGGTGTGGAGCGTGCACTCCATGGCCTCCTGCCACCGCCACGCTCCATCCTCGGCCACCGGCCTGCTCCCCTCCGAGGGGGGCACTGAGCACACGGGCACGGAGCAGATGTGCATGGAGCAGATGTGCACGGAGCAGGGGATGTGCATGGAGCAGATGTGCAGGCAGCAGGAGATGTGCACAGAGCAGATGTGCATGGAGCAGATGTGCATGGAGCAGCAGATGTGCATGGAGCAGATGTGCATGGAGCAGTAGATGTGCACAGAGCAGATGGGCATGGAGCAGCTGTGCAAGCTGAGCACACGGGCACGGAGCAGATGTGCATGGAGCAGATGTGCATGGAGCAATGTGCACGGAGCAGATGTGCACAGAGCAGATGTGCACAGAGCAGGAGACTTGCACAGAGTAGGGGATGTGCATGGAGCAGATGTGCATGGGCTGGCTGGGGCTGGAGCAGGAGATGTGCATGGATCGGGGAGAAGGGGTGGAAGGGCTGGCTGGTGCCAGCTGCCCTGATTTTAACGCAGCATCAGGAGCCTCGTTCCCAAATGCTGGCTCCTTCGGGAGGGCAGGGAAAGCCGGGCAAGGGCTGGTCCTCAGCCCAGGAGCTGCAGTAAAGTGGCACCGAGGGCTGTTCCCAAAGAGCTGCTCCATGCGTGGTCTGAAGATGCAGGTTTGGTGGGAGCCAGGCGGCCGCCCTGCCCGGGGGGTGCCTAGGGGCAGGGTGGGAGGTGGGAGCTGCCCGTGGGGCTCAGCAAGAGCCCGGCAGCAGCAGGGGGTGAGCTGGCGTGGGGCTGCGGGGGGCACGCGTCTCCCAGGACCCCACAGGACCGGCACTACAGCTCTTGCTCTGAACACAGCGGGACCGGACGGCACGGCTGTTTGCTGGCTTTAATGAGGATGGGCTTGGTGCGGTGACAAGACAAATTATGGACCTGCTGAGCCGGGAAAGTGCTGGTGGTGGCCCATGCTGGTGGAGACGGGCGTGTGTGAAGTCCTCCTGGCGTAATCGGCACCGAACAGCTTGCAGAAGGCAGAGCCGCTCAGCCTCGTGGCCTGATCCTGTGTCTGAGATGGCTGCTGGGTCCTGGGAGAGCGGCTGCCAACGCCCGGCATGGCCGGGGCACCTCACCCAGCACCACTGCTGAGACGGGAATGAATTGAGGGAGCTTTGCCAGCTCCGAGCACGGCGTGCCGAGCTTGGACCGGGGTGTGCCACGCAAACAGATCCACTTCGTCATTGTGCCCCGCAGAAATGTCCCTGCTTCCTCCCCCAAAACGGGCTCTTCGACCTTGCAGGCTGCGGTGCCACGTATCACTTGGCAGCTACTCTGACGCTGGCGTACTCGGAGCAGGCTGCGCCGGGGCTCCTGCCGTGCCGTGGGGCCGTGGGCAGGGGCTGGAGATCGGCATAGTGGATCTCGTTGTCCTCCTTGCTGCTTTGCTGCAGGAGTGCACACAAATGGTGAACGCTGTCACAAGAAAAATCTTGCAAAAATAACCTTAATGGCAGGTTCAAGCAGGGACGCGGTGCCACGGCTGCACAGGTGGGCCCACGCCGTGGTGCGGAGCGTGCCAGGACCACGTGGAGGCAGCTGCTGCTCACCCAGTGCCCACCCTGGCCCCGGAGCCTTGCAGAGTCCCTGCAAGCCGGGGCATCGGCATGGGATGCTCTTCCCCATATTCACAGCTCCCTCTTACCTTGCTGGGCAGATGTGAGGTCTCTGCATCCCGGACTTCGCTGCTGGGGGAAGGACGGCCATTAGAGCTAAAGGAAACCAGGTCCT
>NW_009616290.1:2686-2909 GCF_000690535.1 Cariama cristata
CGGGGGAAGGGGCCCTTCTGATCATAACCGGTCTCGTTCCCACTGCCCCAGCCCTTCAGCCACTTCACGCCACCAGCGGGACCGTTTCCAGACATGGTGCAGATGAGGGTGAGCGTCTCCCCCGCTGCCACCGACACCTTGTCCTGGGGCTGCCGCAGCTCGAAGCCCTGACCCGCCTGGGCATCCGCACCTGGGCACAGGGACAGGAGGGGTTGGGGCTGAG
>NW_009616290.1:2990-3269 GCF_000690535.1 Cariama cristata
CGGAGAAATCCCCCAGGATAGGGCGGAGAGAACCCGCCGGCACCGGGAGCAGCCAAAGCCAGGTTCAAAATGAACAAGGGGCAAATGTGCATCCCCTACCGCCATGTTAACACGAGGTGCTGCGAGCGCTCGGAGTCCGGAGAGGTACGGAGGGGGCCAAGGGGAATTCCTGGCAGGAAAAACTCCCGAGTGCTGTTAAACATTAACGCCCCAGCTCTGTACAACACCAGCCTGGATTACGGGGGCTCGGCGAGGAAGTGGGGTTCACAGCCAGGGGCT
>NW_009616291.1:0-4404 GCF_000690535.1 Cariama cristata
GGATCATGCCCACCATGGGGACAAGGTGATGGTCACCCACCCAGAGACCTCGACTCTCTCCCGGCTCCAGGCATCCCATCTCAGGGCTGTCCCCTGCCAAGGGACACTGCTGTCCCCAGGTCCCGTCCCCGGGCCTCACGCCATCCCCCTGGCCCAGACAGCTGTCCCTCTTGGGGGGTCGAATAGCCACCATATGTCGCTGCTGAATCCCTCGCATTCATGGGTCTTCCTCCAAACACCCACCTGTCCTCCAGCTCGCCCCAGCCAGACTCTCCCACTCCCCAGGGAAAACAGCCCCTTGTTGACAACCGAAGTGTCCCCCCCCAGCTCACTCTGTGGCACACGTGGGGACAGCCCGGCCGATGCCTCCACGCAGACACGCAGGGGATGAAGAAGCAGCCTCTTGAGTGCTGGGGATGCCCTTGGCATGGAGGTAACTCTGGATGAGAGAACCCACACTGGGGGTCCTGCCAGGTGAACCCCTCCTCCAACTGCAATTTGGGGCTGGGGGCTAGGAAAGGGAAGGGCTGTGTCCAGGCCATGGGGTCATGGAGCAAGGGAGGCCATGGCAGGGCAGAAATGCAGAAGGTTTTGTGCTGGCAGTGGGGCAGAGCATCACCTGTTGAGTGTAGGCAAGCAGGGAGGTCTCTGGACTGGGAGCCAGCAGGCTGGTGGGCCAGGGCACCCAGTATGGTCCATGAACTGAGCTCCAGCAGATTGGTGTGTTGGAGCACCTGGTTTCGACCCCAGACTGGGATCCAGGCTGGGATTCAACAGGCCATAGGTCAGGGCACCCACTAATATCCCCAGACTGGGATCCAGTGCAGTGGTGTGTTAAGGCACCCAGTATTGTCCCCAGATGGGTATCCAGTGGACTAGGGACTGCTCACCCACCAGCACGTCTCTGTTGATACCTCCCCATCCCAGATCAAACCTGGAACAATAATTAATAACCAAAATACAACCATTCTCCGGCTGGATTTTATACTTCCATCATTACCCCTGATTTGTGACAGGGAAACTGAGGCACGGAGGCTGGTGCCTGGAACTGTGGGGTTGAGAGGCACAGTGGGGACCGAGGACACCAAGCCCCGTGGGGACACGGTGCTGCAGGGGCCTGAGCAGCCCCATCCCATCACCCTCCCAACCCACCAGCAAAACCAAACCAGGTGAACTGACACACGTGGGTGAGGAAGATGCTGTCGGCCAGTCCTGCCATCACTGCTCCCATCCCAGCCGGGAACAGACAGCAGGACACCGTCCCCCATCACTCCCCACCAACTGGACCTAAAAACCAATCCCAAATCCCCAGCAGGCTGAGACATGGCCAAGGGGGGGACGGGGTAGAAGGGGCCATGGCCCCAACGAGGCCGAGCAGCTGTCGCCATCCCAAATCTCCGGCGAGCAGGCACGTCGGAAATCCCGGGTGTCGGAGGAGAGGTCTGCTCCGCATTCCTCAGCCAGGAGCGAGGAAAGGGCCAAGCATCTCCCCGCCGCTTGCAGCTGCTCCCAAATATGTTACGACTTGTCACCGCGGCAGGAAGGGATGTCGGCAAGCCTGGAAAGAAAGAGGGGACGTGGGGCAGCGGGGTGCCCGGGGGGACAGGGAGGTAGATCCCGTTGGAAATGGCATTTTGGTGGGACCTCTTTCCTGTGCCAAAATCCCAGAGGGATGATGTCTTTGCTGGGTCCTGGCCAACCTCAGCCTTACTCCCCATCAGTGGGATGGTGCCCACACCCTAGGGGTGTAGACGCTGCCTTGACCACCCAGCTCACTTCACCAGTCCCAAAAACCCTGCTGCTTCTTCCACCCTTCCCAGTGGAAGGAACCACCCGGCACCATCCCCACCACCACCGCTCCAGTGCAGGGACCGCACAGCTCCGTGCATCGAGCAGGGACATGCACCGGGTGTGCACAGCTCCGTGCACCCACAGGTTTGTGTACCGGGCTGCAACGTGCTTATGTGCTTCCCCAAAACTCAGCAAATCAAGACCACTGGCCACGGTGGGAAAGCAGAACAATCAGGGCAACCCCCGAGCATCCCTCCATGACCCTACACTGTGGACCTGGCCATCAGCTTGAGAAGTGGCCCCGGAGGAGCAAGGGCAAACCCTCCTCGCTGAGATTTTCTCAATGGACAGGTATTTTTAGCTCGGGCCTCGTGGCTGCCCGTCCCCGCCGGCTGTGACGGGGTGAGCCGTCCCCGCGAGGCCTCCGCCAGCCGGGGGAAGGTCACCCCGTGACGGATCGCAGCACGTTCTGCCCGGGGCTCACACAGCATCGCCTTTGTGTACCTCCCAGCCGCCACCATCCATCACGGGCTAACCTGACAGCCGGCAGCAGAGCCCTAATCCCCTGCTGGCTCCAAATTACCCGGGGCGCAGCCTGCAGCCGCCCTGGGCACCCATGGGACCAGGGAAAAACCGCCCTGCTTGTCCATCCCCTAGCAGTCATCTTTGCAGGGAGCTCAGGGTGGTGCGGGCTACGATGGGAGCCCTCCGGTAGTCCAGACATTGGGGTCCCTCGGTGATGGCTACTTGCCCGGTGGTTATCGTCATCCCTGATTCAAAATCTGCCGGGATGAGCCTGCTAGACCCAGGGACCCCAGACCCTGCTGTGTCCCCCCACTGTGCCCAGGACTAGGGTCATCCTTGGCATAGAGGGTCTGATGGAGCAGCAGAGCCGTGACTGGATGCACACAGCGTTATCCCAGCTCCCCAAATCAGTGGCAGGGTGGGCAGCCTGGTGAGACCCCTCAAAAGGACCTGGGGCTGCCAACCCAGTGCAGGGTCCCTCTTCCCCAGTTCCAATCTCCTGCTGGCACTGGCTGCCCTTTCTTCCCTGTCTCCGTGGGTTGCCTCCTGCCTCTGCTGCCCGCTTGGCTGCGGGGACACGATGGCCTCGGTGACTCGACTCCTCTCCTGGCCGGGGAAAGGCCACCGCGGCGACTGTGCCTGCTCCGCCGATGCTGCCCTTCTTTTATGAAGTGCTAAATGCTTGACCGCGCTCTTGTACAGGTCCGCCACGTGCCCCATGGAGCCGGTTATGTCACTACCAAGTTCCTCATCTTGCAAATACACTCTTGCAATTTTAAAACCCCAGATTTATATGGTACAGCCAGGGCGGTCCTGCAGATAGCCCTCACCCAGGGACCTGGCTGCAACTCGACGGGTTTCACCGGGGTCGTGTCCACCAGCAAGTGCCACCAATAAAGGTCCCCACAAGCAAGTCAAACTGCTTGACGTGATGTTGTGAAGTTGACGTGAAGCCCTCGGGCTCGGGTTATCCCCTCCTAAGGGGCTTCACACCTGCCTCTGGTTCCTCCGCACACTCTCAGGGATGAATCCTGCCTCTTCCTAACTGTTTTAGTGCTTTCACTTAACGCAGGGGCCAAGCTGGTGCTCTGATTTCTTCCCTTCTTGAGTATTTTGGGAATTTGATTGATCCCGGGGAGAACAGGGGTTGTGCGGAGGGTGAACCTCAAGGTTGCGGGTCCTCCTTTCCTTACTGCAGATTTTTTTATAGATGCTAAAACCTTGCGGAGAGCAAATTCCCAGGGCTGAGACCCCAGGAGAGCTGAAATCAGGGCAAGGATGCATTATGAAGCTCCTAGCCCCAAAGACATCTCTGCAAAGAGAGCAGAGCATTGTGGCGGGTTCCAAAAAGAGTAGAAATCAACCCAAAATGAGCAAGGGTGCCAGCAGCGAGTGTCGAGAATGCACCACGGCGTGGCCTCTCTGGGGAGGGGGGATTTGGGGAAGGAAAATCCCGGCAGGGTTGGCCCTGCTCTTTGCTGACATTCTTTCCACTGACCGATCCCTCAGCTGGAATCCGGCCCGGAGCAGGAATAGGAGGAGATGGGAGATGTTTTTGGACGTTCCTGATGGAAAAAAAAAAATCCCTCTGAATTAAAGACAAAGCTGGAGAGACGTGATCAAGTGGTTGGAATAAGTAGGGAAGGGCTGGGGATGGGTTAAAATCCCACCCACGCTGCTGCTTATGCAGCATCCATGGTTGTGCCTCAGTTTCCCCATTGGGAAGGCGAGAGCAATGTGTCTTTGCTGGGAGAGGGGTTGTGGCAGGATGGTGTTGGGGTTTTGGTTATCCTCACGTACCGAGGCTGGTACTGGAGACCAGCTTGGATGAGCCAGTGCCGGGGTGGGAGGGGATCCAGCCCAGTTAAGCTCCTCTGATGGGGTGTGGAGACAGGCGGGACAAGGTGTGCTTTGGGTTTAGTGCATGGGAAAAGCCACAAACATGAATTTTGTGCCAAAAAATGCTGCTCTGGGATAAGGGACTTGGGTCAGGGACCTTCAGGAAGCCCATGGTGGAGGAAAGGTTGGACCTGGCACTGTGCTGCCTGCCTGCTCCGCTCCCACAGGACAGGTAGGAGGGATGGGGAG
>NW_009616292.1:0-33581 GCF_000690535.1 Cariama cristata
GCACTGAAAACAGGAAGAGGCAGGTTATAATCATGACACTTGCTCATAAATATCAGAATTATTCTAGAGGAAAATATTACAGAAATTAGTCCAAGGAAAAAATGGCAGTAATGCCAAAAAATGACCTTGAAAATTATTATTTTTCTTGGGTAATACAAGAATTTCTTGAAATATAGTTGTTCAGGCTTGGGGAAACTTTACTGATAAAATAGGTATCTCTGTTCTCAATGTATCAAATTGCATAAGTTTGTTTTAGTAGTGATTTTCCTGACTATAGCTTTACTGTCAGGGACACTTTGAGTACTGATATGATATAGTGGTCTTTGAGTTCAATAATAAACGAAAATTTACAACCGAAAGGCAACTTCTACGCGGGTTACTTATACTTTGTTTCTGGAAATACTTAAGGGAAAACCTAACTTGGACATCATCCATGAATGTACTGAAAATAGTGTCACAGAGGAGCATGTAGATGGATGCTACTTGAAACTGCAGAAAATACTCAAATACCTCATTTATCAGTAGTATGTGCTTCATACACAATGAACTTAACTGGGAAGTAGCACACAGAGCTACTTTGTCCAGATGACACGGAAGTATGGAGCATAAAGTCCATTTTAAAAGATTGTCCTTAGAGAGTAATGTTGACCTCAATGGGAGAAATGCAGTCTGCGCTTGTGAGCTTGACCATGTGGAACAGCATTGCATTTGATGTGAGATGCCTTGTGTAATACTGTCCTTTGGTAGGGACTGGTATCCTTAATGACTGAAATGCAGGTGTTAGTCATATCAAGGTGGTAATAACTGTATGTTGTTTTGCTCGTGTCTTCTTTCAGCTTGTCAGAAATCTCTGCTCTCTGTCATATGTTTAGAGTGCCAAAACTTAGTTTCTCTTGAGTGTATGGGCCATGCCTGCCCATGTCAAAGGGTGTGGGATGCAAATGTTGATCTTGAGTGATCTAGAGCTGCTGCCAATAAGACTTTTTGCTTTAAAATAACTTTCAAGAGCCGGTTTCTGTCACTCTTCTTGAAAGCTCTTGAAGCCCTTGCAGTGAGGGAGGACCGTCCTAAGATGCAAATCTTTCTGAAGCTTGTGGTTTGCTGTCCAAAGGTTTTGTCAAGGGGTGAGAAAGGGTTGCAAGTGCTTGTTTAGAGTGATAAGAACTTGAGGAGACTGAGTCTAAACATGCTGAATGCAGCAGTTTGGGACTTTGCCAAAAATACCCCAAACAAACCATCTTCTTGTCTCATCACTATGTAGCTCCCCCCCCGCCTTCAGTTACTAGAGTAATAAATAGAAAATCCTACTAGCAAAGGCCCTTTTGGTAATAAAGGGTGATGCTTGTAATGGCAGTACAGCTACAATCGGAGTGACAGTGATTTGTTACAGTCAATAAAGGACTTATGCATATTTCTGTGACTTCACACTACTTTGCATGACAAAGAAAAATGTACAAAGTGCAGTAAGCAACAATCACAAAGGAAGCCTCTAACCTTCAAGTGAAGGGAGGGCTGGAATGAGAAACTTTAACAGGTATTATGTTTCCTTAAGGTATTTCTGTAGTTCAATAATTGCTGTCTCGTAGAAGGACAGTTAGGGCTTTACCTGGAAGAAATTGTTCCATTTATACTAACAAGTGAAATAAAGTAAATGTTCTGATGTTTTTTTCTTTTAAATCTTGTTTGAAAGACAAGCTTGTACAATGAAAAACTAGAGTACCCAAATTGTTTTAGGGCTTGAAAGGGTGGATGTTTGAAAGCTGTAAGAAAACTCTTACAGAAAACTGTTTTTTATAAATTGTTTTTCTTTTATGTGACCTAACCTGTACTTTAGTAGTTGTGATCTGAGGCTCTTTTATCCAATTAGAGCATCTTGGAAAGGTGCTGGTGATGTTGCCTTAGGGAAACAAGAATAAAACAAAAAGCTGCAAGTCAAATTAATTTTAAAAGATGCAGTAGTTTTGTTGCAAAAATAGCCGGGATAGCAATGAAAGAGGATGCAGTATCAATCTTAAAGTACTTTGATTATTTCAGGTGCTATGTTTGAAGGATATGGCTTAAAGAAAAGGTTTAATGACAAGGGTGAAACCAGAGCAAAATAAAAATATTTTCTGTGATCTGAACCTCTATAAGCTTGTGTGCCAAAATGAAGCTTGCAATGTTTTGGTTTTAATAGCCCGGGGAACCTATTCCACTGAACTGGCAGCCCCAAACTAAAAATTTTAACAGTAAGAGATCTGGGAAAAATACAGAAGTCCATTTTAATCTGTTTGTAGGTGGAATTTGTGTGAAAATTGTATGCAGAGGACAGGAATGAACTGATTTTCTAGACTAGACTAAGTATTTTATCTAGCCAGAGAAACTCCAGGATAATGATTCCCAGTCTTCAGTGGCTTTTGATTAACAGTCTTGAGGAAGCATGAACTAGCATGTTGCAGGTTAATATGCTTGTGCTTTCTGTTGCAGTTGGCCTTCAGTTTTTTTGAAACTTCCTTCTCTAAGTGGCTTCTTTGGAAGATCTCTTATTAGCAGTATAAGCAACCATGTATATTTGAGAATGCTGCTGCTTGGTTTTTTTTTTTTTGTTAAAGGACTGCCTTGTGACTACATTAGAGCTGTTCTGCAGGTTTGATTATGTACTGGAACTGAACAGTTTGAACTAGAGTATCATTCCTATTTTACATCAGTTTCTGAATAGTATTTATTCAAATGTTTCATTGAAGGCAAGATAAGATTATTCTAGCTGCACACAACAGATAACTGGAGCAGAGCACACAAGACATTACTTTTAAAAGTATACAATTTGAAAGTATAAAAGAAAAACAACAAAGGAGGTGATGCTATCTAACAGAGACTAAGCCTTAGTCTGAAAATTAAGCTGGATTCTGTTCTCCAATATGTCTTTTTATATTTTTGGTTGACACCACGTAGTTTTTTCACTTTATCTGCCTCCTCCTTTCTCCTATATTTGAAGTGGACATGGTAGGGAGTTCTCTAAAGTCTATGTTCATGGAATGAGAAGTGAAATGCAGTATTGTATTGAAAGGTAGAAGATGTAGAAAAGCAATGTAGCCGTAGTAAATTTCTTAAGTACTGCAAAGCTATGAATCATGGCTGTAAAGGTCTAATGTTCCTGATGTGTATTTCAGATAACTGACACCATTTTATTTTGACAAGGATAAAATCACAGATCTGACTTTGGAGTTACTGTTTGTCATTCATGATTACAAAGTGAATCACACTGGTGCTGATGGGAGTTCCTTAAGACTTTATATATAGACAGGAAGGTTTTGTCTAGTGCATTAGCTAAAAATGACACTGTCATTATTCATCTTGCTAACTTGATTTTAATCATCTTTGTCCCCAACAGGCTAGTAAGTGCTTTCTAATGCACTGGGCTGTGACTTTATCATGACACTTGTATTTATATAGATTAAACTTATCAGTAGCTTAAAAAGACAATGCAACTGGCTTAAAACCATAAACTATTCAGCCCATCCTTTTCAGATTTAATATGGCCATCTTCCTATTAATCTGCTGTAAATCTGTGACAATAGGAAATAAATACAGCTTACTGAGAGGAAAAATAGGTGGCATACACTGCAGAGACTACTGACACTGAAAGTAAGCACTGCTGTTCTAATTCAGGCCACTGCTTGGTCACATCCAGCAATACCTGAATTTATCTCAAGCTAACACAACCCCTAAATGTATTGCCTGGCTGCTGGAAAGGGTTTTGAAGATTATGAAAAACATGATGAAGAGTCAAAGGTTGCATGGTAAATTAGGGTCCATATAACTTCCTCAATGAGCATTTTCTGTGTTCCTGTTTCCTTACAGAGATTTGGAAATAGAGTTCAAGTCTCCTGGGTCCTGTTGCAGTGGTGTGTCTGTCACTCCCACTGAGTCAACACCAGGAGCTAGCTTGTGGTTGTGTTAACATTTTGAACCTATAGGATCAGAGCAGACTTGTGCATTTCTAATGATCTCTACCAGCTATACCTTTGGAACTATACTAAATTCCACCAAGGCGAAATCTGTGCAGCTGTCCTTTCCAGTTCTCAGTTGTGTTGTGCAACATTTCAAGAGGGGGAAGATGTTGAACTTGGGAGAACTGAATGCTGGACCTGAGTGGCAGAACAGATATCTCTTAACTAAGTAAACTAGCATGTGGCACTTGTTACTGTTATGTTGGACAAAGCTAGGCCCACAACCCACAATTAACTCCTAATTCCCCAAATTAAGTCCTGCATATTTTTCTCTCTTTACAGTTGTGATATTGATATCTAAATATGCCAGTTCTGCACAGTTTTACTGCTTAGAATTTTGAAGTAAGACTCAGAAGCTGATATTCTAATTTTAAACGCACAAAAGCTCACCAGCTGTCTGTTAGTCATTCACAATAGATTAGGGAACAAACACTTTGAAAATTCCCTGAAACATGTCCTATTTGCCACTGAAGTAAAGTAATTGCCTTTTGTAAATATAATTACAACAATATCAAAAAAAATTTGTCAAATGTTTGCCAGTTGATTGCTTAGATAAAAAGGCTGCTTGTCAATTGGCTGTCAAGTGTCCCTGTAAGAGAACTAAAGTTTTTATTACCAGAAAAGACCTAATTTTCTCCAGTAACTCTTTCTTACAACAGTATTTTCACACTGTCTGGCACAATATGTTAACTTCTCTAAGAGGAAAATGGCCTTCTAATGCCAGTTGGTTTTCAGTTTAAATGCACAATGCTTAACTGACTGCTATTCTGATATTTGTCACGTAGTAATAGAAACAATTTTATTTCTGGGAATACTCTAAATTGTGTCATCTAGATGTCATGTTGCCCAAACTTAGTGTGATGGTACAATACCCATCCTAAATATTTTGGTTGACTTTCCAAAGGTAATTTTGAATTGCTTACACTTAATGATTTTTATTTTTTACCTGAACGGTCATCAGTCAACTCTATACTTACAGATACAGGTAATTTACCGATACATTTGAAGGTATTCCCTTTTGCATGGTATTATTTGTGGTTTGTAAAGCCACAAAGTTCTGCATAGACCCTCCAACCTCAGTCTTGAGGGCTTGCTGCTTAAAGCAACATACATGTTTTCATGTAGCCAACAAAATGTGCTGAATTATTAACCTTTTGGATGTAAGTGTACATGAGTCAGCAGTCAAGTCATTGTGCAATTAGTCTGAAATACTGTTTTCCATTGATCTGATCCAGAGCTATGTTCTGAGAACTCCTAAACTATAGTCCTCGTCTTGGTAGCATGTAGATGCATTCTTTTTGTGCAAACTTCATAGGTATCTTGTGGGCTAAATAGGCCATGGCTAATGGCTATACACATGTACAGTGTAGGGATTCAAGCCTTTAAATACTTTAGAGTGGCAATTGCTCTGTAAACTTGAAGAATTAGCCAGTGAATTGCCTGGATGACTTCATTTTTAAGACATTTTTCTATTATAACTGCCAAATGAGAATTTGGTGTTTGGTGCATTTGCTGCTGGTAAGATAAGACTTACCAATTTATGAGTAGTCTTAATGAATTTCAGAGAAACTGTTTTGAGGTACAAACATACAGTGGGTTTTGTGAAACAACTATAGTATTTATTACTGCTAATGCAGTTGCATGAAAGTGAAGGTAAATTCCAGTGTAACAAGTGTGGTGAAAACAAAGTTAAAATTGCTTGCTGTTGGTAGCTGTCTAGAAACTCTTGTTTTCCATACTGAGAGCAGTTTAATTGTAAATGGTGGCTATGCCAGATGCATTATTGAGGAGAGGCATGCACCAAACTATTTGAAAGGAAAAAGAATTAAAACATAAACTTGATCTGTACAAAGCTATATATATGTAAGTGACATATTAGTTGACTGCTGACTTACAAACCTCCACTGTCTCCTATGTTTCACCTTTCCTTTCCCATGTAACTCTTTATTTTTATCCCCAGGTAGGAATATCTCTTCTCACCATCACTTTGATCAGTAGAGTTACTACTACAGAGAAATTGGTACTCAGCAATGCTAAGGTAGGATTTACCCAGTTCAGTTGCTCACATGCTTACTTCTTCCCCTACTTAACAGCAGGAAATGCAGGGGAGATGATAATTGGGCAGAAAAATAGCATGGCTGACTACATTAAAGATACGACTGGACTTAAAGGTTTGCTTTACTTGGAGCTTATAATGTCTCCTATTAGTTCTGGCAAAGCTATTGCTGATTCATAATTGGGAGTAAACATGTTCCTGCCCTCATCACAGTTTAAATGAGATTCCTAGCTAGGGTAGAGGATAATTTAATAGTGTCAGTTTGTCATAGTTGTTTGTTTATGCATTGAAGATGGACTCTGATTAGGACCATGTGAGAGTGAGAGGTTAGGTGGACATGTATAGGAGTATTTGGGTGAATACATGGATCTTCTCAACTCTGAGCCTCTAACCAGCTGCAACTTGTTGGATTCTAAAAAAAAACCCCTTCTTTTGAAAAATGAATTCTTGGGGAAAATTACATGCTTTTATACTTAATCTGTTGTGAATGTGCATTTCTGTCTCATCTGTGGCTGGCTGTGAAGTTTAAGTTCAGAAAGATTCATCCTGACTTCATTACATTTTAAATAAGCTCCCAGGTGAATCAAGTCACAGGTCCTGAACAACACCCAAATTGTTCTTATGCTTTTGTAAATATCCTGAGTAATTAAAAACAGTGTGGATGCCAGTATATTATTGGCTTCTTGTACCTGTAGCATTTAGGTAACTCCAGTTTTACTCACTGTCTCTACCTACTTGGATTCTGGATAGTGTAGGGGAAATGAAGCTGGGTCTGGAGCCAGGAAAGAATGTCCTGTATTTTAGCTGTTCCTTAAAATAATATTAAAAGACTAAGGATATTGCCTAAAAGATTGTATTTCTCACCTTGCCTCACTATTTTTATTAAAAGGTCATGATACCTTTTCATCTGCTAAGGAAATACACTTTCATTTTAACTCTTGAATGCTTTTTTTAGCATACCTTGCATATATGTTGAGGTTTTTTTCCTCATTGATCCTATTGTGAAATGAAGGGGGCTTTGGCAGAGATCATATCTAGTAACCTCTTTTAACCCTGTTTTGATGTGAGGACAGAAAGAAAAGATTGCTTTCTTAACTATATCTACAAACCCTCAATGTAAGCCAGTTACTACTTTAAAGACAAAATATCATAATTGATTCTCAATATAAACTTTTAACAAGGAAGATGGGAGAGCACAATTGTCTGAGGTTTGAGTTGCTTTCTCCACAAATGCCTCTTAATTTTATTCACTGGGAAATTGTTGCATTTGGGCTTAGCATGCTTGTGTGCTAGCAAATAACACGCATCTATCTTTGCTATATATTTAACTTTGCCTTTGTTTTAAATAATTTAATCATCCTGCTGCTTAGTGAAATCATTGTCCCTCAAGTAGGATAAAAATTGATTGCATTTGTTTGTGTGCAAGCAACTGCATCAGAGTCTGTTCCTCTCTCTTTATTATAAAGGCAAGATATTCATTACTATTACAGATAAATGCAACAACAATCTTAATTTCATTACTGGAAAGAGAAAAATTTCAATTCATAGTTTCTGCAGCATTTGCAAAATTGCAGGATGCTTTCTGTAGAAATCCAGAAAGTCACCAAAGAGAATTAGAGGCTGAATTGATTTAAATGGGGTGGGGGTTCGAGAGGTGGGGAATTCTAATGTACTTCAATATTAGAAGGGGAAATCCTTGGATCTAAAGCTGTTCTCGGAACAGAACACTTATCTTGGTCAGATCCTTTAGCAATCTTTTTCAGTCCCTGCTGATCTTTTGAATGTTTGCTTTTTTCCCCTCATCATTTTCCTATTTATGCTATCATAAATTTTAAGGAATTAATATTTCATGTGTTTGTGGAATTTCTCGTATGGTTTTAATTACATTATTGCAGCTATTTCTTAATTTTGACTAGGGTCCTAAAGCATTGTGTCCCCTCTTACTATATGCTGCAAGAGAGTAGAGAACCATTACAGTCATTTTTTGAGACACTAATTGAATACAAGTAAATGACTGAGGTCTGATTTTTTTTTTTTTAAAAGATAAATTGGGGAGTTTATTTTAACAGAGACATGTCTTCAAGAAGAGGCATTTCATTACTCATCTTCATTTAGATTGTAATGTGTATAGCTGCAAAGCTATATGTTCTCTTTTGATAAAAACAGCTTACTCCTTTCAGTGAAAACAGGGAACATGTATTGTGCAAACCTTTGGAAGTCACAGACCATGATGGGACTGCCCAAGTCAGGTGAACTTGGCCTTGCTAGGCAGTCAGCAATGCCTTTTGGTGAGCCTTTTTCTTTTCCTGGCTCTTCCTTCTCTCTATTCAGATGGCTTTTATTAGCATTAAAAAATTTCCTTGTGTTACTAATCTGCTATAATCTTTCCTCTGCTCTGTGGGCTTCAGGAAAACTGTCTTGAAATATCTTACTTGGTATTTTAGGCAACTGATTTGCAGTGCAACTGATCTTAGCTTCCTGAGATGCTAGAAATGCTGAAGAGTTATCTTAAAACAAAGAAAAATACTCCTTTGTAATTGCTGAACTGCTTCAGCAGTTTTGGGTTATGACAGCTTAATTAGTAAGTGTTCTCAAGGAATTGGTGATTAGTGGAAACAGTTAAAAGTTCACTTATAGTTGATGGGAGTTCTGATATTCAAAACTTTAATTATTCATTTTATTTACCTTCTAATTTTTAGGATGCATTTTACTACTTCTAACTATCTCTTTACATTAAGGATAGTACCATTGTGTCTGTGTTTATGGCTGTTGTCCTCTTTTCCTGCAATGAATTTTATTGGTGATTAGTAGATTTTTTTCCAAATTCTGTAAATGGCCTTACACAGAAATGAATGTGGCTCTAAATAGAAATTAGCAGGGCACAAAAACTGGAGTAAAATATTTGGAAAACAAGAAATTGACACGTGGCTTTTCCAGTTAGCTATAATCGAAAGCTAAACTTTTCTTTTTGTTACTTCTTGGTGTATATCCATATTCTTTACTGCTAATGCTCTGCTAAGCTTTCTTACATGTTACAAGCTGCAATTCTAGTCTCCATGTGACAAAATGAGGATTTGGGGTTGAATGCTGAGATACTCAACCTCCAGACAATTATAGCAACTTCTGTTTTCTGTTGCTGCTACTATCAGAAGGGAGGTGTGGGGGTGTGGGAGAACCAGGATAGTTTGGATTTCTGCTACCTTACCCTTAATATTGGGTGAATCATGTGGGAGGCTGATCACAGCAGGCTGGAATTTCTAGCTGCATCATACTTGAGATTTCAAAAGGCTGGAAACTCAGTGGGTGTTATGCTTAAGGATCCTATAATGACATATAAACTAAGGCAGTAGATTAAACTATCGGTGATCTTCTAGAAAATGATATGCTAATATGACAGCTATTAATTCACAAATGTGGTGAAACTGATATTGAAGATGAAATAAGGCTACTGGGGGGGGGAAACAATGTAAGGAAATGAAAAAGGATGTTAGATGGACAGCAGGGAACAAAACATGAGGCCCTAGTATTGCAGGGCTGGGAAAGGACCTTCAGGACCCTCTGATACTGCACCCTTCTCTGAAGCAGGATCAAACAGTCTTGGCAGGGGGTTCCCTGGACTCCCATTAAGCTTCTATGTTGTTTTTTTATATTGTTCGTTACTTATTCCTGAATACTTTTGCCCCAATTTAGGAATGCTGCTACTGTCTCTATTTGACATGGACACGCAGGCAAAGTGTTCTCTGCAGAGGATTTTTGTATACCTCAGGGCAATCGTGGACTCTTGCCTCAGTCTCCACTTTATGCTAAACTGTTTGTGATGTGTTGCCATACAACATCCAGAACAATGTCAGTTTTACTGCAGTAGCTGATTGTTTCTGCTGAAGTCTTGTACCTTTTTGTTGCCTGTATTTTTCCAGAGCAAATCTCCAATTTAAGATTACTGTGAGCCCTGTCCAGGCTCCCGCTGTACCTTCTGGCCTTTGCAGCTTCGGTGAAGTTTGCAGACTGCATAATCAAAATCCTTAGTTCATCAACTATGTCATTATGGTACTTGATAGGGCAGACTCAAAGGATTCATTGCTGTGGACTCCCCTTCAGTGCAACCTTTCTCTTTGGCAGGAAATTGCTGCTATCTTCACTGAAAGACTGGTTGTGTACATAAACTATTGTATACTGCATTTCTTCAGAAGGCGCTCTGATGCCATCATTCTAATATGGCTTAGTGCTTTTTTGTCAAAATGTAGATAAAATGTTATTGCTATTTTATTTTTGTAAAGCGTGTTACCTGTCTACAGGAGGAGATTAGATAAACTTGGTATGTCTTTGTGATAAATCCTGCTGACTGTTCTTTGTCTTTGTGGTGAAACCCAGTTGTTACTTGTTCTGCTATTTCTGTAACTATCCAGTTCTTCCTCTTCCATAGGTATGCCACACTTGCCATTCTTTAAGTTTAATCTTTTGTACTGTAGCCATCTCTCCTGAGTTCTCAAAAATAAACTGCTGGTGGCTCTAAGGATTTCATCAGCCAGTTCTTTAAATATTCTAGGAGGAAATTCATCTTGCTGTGTGGATTTAAGTGTTGACAAAACAAACCAACCTCTCTCCCTCCGTAAATCTTTCTTCCTAGCTAATGGTTTCCTTATACCTCTCTTGCACAAAAACAAGTTAGTAATCCTCAGTGCACATACCCAACTTGTCCTGAAGCAGAAAAGTATGATTCCAAGTACAAACATTAGCTACCTCTATGCCTGAAGTGAATTTTTCACCACATAAGAATAAATCCATTTTTGTGGGGGATGCTGTTGGTACAGACAATATACAAAAGGAGGTGAAAAAAATAGTGTACAAAGGCAGTAAAAAAGTCTTTATTTGAGGAATTTTCTTTATTCAGATCTTTTTTTAAAAATGAAAATAAGGCCAGTCAGATAATTGTATAGACAATGCAGTGTCAGTGCTCCTTATTTCTAAACGGTAGACTTTTTTCTCCTATGACTTCTTGGAGATCAAGACAAGTATGAAATATCCTGGCATAAATTTAAGGTGCATGGTGACACCAGCTGGTGGTGAAATATATGTGTATATAAAAGTGTGTGGGTTCAGATCCTTCTGCTGAGTTGGATGGAGACACTCCTGGAATGGTGCTAGTACTGTGTCACTGCAGTAGCTAAACGCAGAAGTTGGACTCCTTTCCAGAAACTGAGTTGTGTGGTTAACTTCATTAGAGCTATTAAGTCTACTCATGTGACCAGGAGTTTCAGAGATCTTTTAGAGATTCACAGACCTGACAAAAAAGGAAAATCTTCAGCTTCAGTATTTAAACTCTCGTACATACTGAAAATCTTGAATCACATCTGTCTCCCAGCATAAAAGGACAATAGTATCTTCAGTTAAAATAACAATGTAAGGTCATACACTCTTGGGGGTTTCAATATTGTGGACTGAGTAATCTCTTAAGGTAGTTGAATAAATCTGACTTTAGAGGCTTAAGAGGAATATTAAAAGCTTGAACCCACGTATTTCCTAATGTGAAGGCCTTAGTAGCTGTGAGTGGGAATGAGTGAACAGTGACCTATAGTTGTTCTGGGAGTGGAGTTCATTTAGGAACAACTGAAATTAAAGCTGCTATTGCTTGATCTGGAATAACGTTCACCTATATATAGACAAGAGAGTGTAAAGAAGAGACAAACAAGGTGTTTAAAAAAAACAAACCCATATTCTTTTTCACAAAATATTAGAAATGTGTTATTATTAATGATATATCATCACTTAATTTACATTATTCTCTTGAATTGTTAGTACTTTGGGGTTTTTATTTTAAAAAAAAACCAAAAGAACATGGCTTTGAAATGTCTTGGAGACCATCAGTGCTTTTCATCTCTGTGTTTCTGATGGAGTAATTCAGAAACATGCATTATCAAAAAGCTTATTAATGCCTAAAAAGCAGTGTAAACAGTGTCCCTAATGTGCCTTGGTATGTTTCTATTTTCATTGCTGCAGGCTTGAAATACACTAAGCAATTTAATTCTTCCAAGCTGCTTTGTTTAGATAGGATGACAGTGTCAGATATTTTCCTACCTTTAATGGCTGTTGGGATGGTCATTGCTGAAGAGAACAGCTGAGCCACCTGTTAAACAGTTTTCCCAGAGCATTTAACAATACTAAAATGGAAGGCGTTGCATGGGTGTCTGTACATATGGCAAGTGCAGGATCTTTCAACCTAATATTGGATGTTCTTTGTTTCCAAGCCTCAGTATGCAAAATGTTTAATGAAAAGGCTTTGTTGCCCCTTCAGCAAGTACTTGTGTTCAAGCTTTTCTTCTCCCTGCCCTTTTTCCTTTTGCATCACAGAAAAGGTGGAGATTTGGAATGTGCAGCCCAGCCAGTCAGGTTTTTTTCCTGTTTATAAAAGAGGATAAATACATCAAATTTGCTGCAGTAGTATGCACTTCTTTCTTGTACTTTTTTTGAAAAGTTTGCAAACCTCTAACAATAACTGTTCCTGCAAGCATTACATACGTACTAGTGAAGAACCACTGGATCTAAAAAAACAACTAAACAAACAAAAAGCAAACACACACACACACCAATTTTAAGAACTGTTTAAGTGGGAGCCTGACAGTGAGTGACTGACCTTCAGAGAAGGTTGCTGTTGAGAACAGAACAGCATAGCCTGAACTGACCTATAGCCCTGCCCCTCAGAGAGGTTCCAGGACAGGCCTGGCATTTGGTATAAAGCATCAGCTTCACATATTAGAGTAGCCTGAATATTGGAAGAGTTACTTGGACTGTAGAAAAAGAGTCAGATTGTAAGTGGAAGTAATATTATTTGTAAGCTTTTCTTGATTTTTTTTTAAAAAAAACCTCCCGAAGTAATATGTGTCCACATAATACAAATAACAAGTTCTACAATAAATGGACTCTTTAGGGACCACTATAGATAACAGTAAGTAAATAAATAAGAAAAATACTGGAGAATATTTAACCACTGGAGAATATTTACAGTATTTATCAGAGAAAATAAGAAAAAAACCCTTCAAGTCCTACTTTTTGTTTTAATGGCTACTGTATTAAATTATTTTCTTGTATAGTAAGATGGGCATATTGCAGTATGAGTGTTGTAGCAGCTGTGAGTACCTGCAAACTAATCTATTAGATAATTTACTGTGGTTTAAATAGTGTTTGTCTGGGCAACTCTTCTGCCATCTAGAATATTTTCAAGCTGTAGTTGAACTATCTGATTGTAAGAGAATAGTTAGTACCTCAATCACAGATGTGGAATGTCATTGTCTGAGTAGAGTAGACTACTATTCTCTCCAACCTTAAGTGAAGCAGCTTGTGTGATCCAGCCCTGATTTTGATTCAAAGAAAATCAGCTAGGGTAGGTTAAACAGTTCTGGCTGGCTGTCTTTTTTGGTGTTTTTTGTTTGGGTTTTCGGGTGGGGTGTTTTGGTTTTGGGTGGGGTGGGTTTTTTGTTTTAAGCCTGAGATGAAGGCAACTGTGCTTGCACAAACTGCTATGCCAGTGATGTGCTAGTCATGCACCAGTTTACTGTGCTCTACATTCTCAATTTGAATGTACCTAATTACTACAGAGTGTGTGCATGGGAGATTGGGAGAATAATCTGCAGTTCAAATCATCCTGTCAGTTAAGGCTGGTGATAGTTAAACTGAATGCAGTTGAGACCTAAGAACATCCCAGGACTCCCTCTAGTCCCCATTTAACTGCTGCACTGCAGTTGATACAGGGCAGGGAGAAGAGGCCATGTAAAGAGACAAGATAGGTCCAAACATGTGAGAAGCTAAGAACAGGGTGCTGGGGAAAGGTAAACATTAAAAGAAAGTAAGAAAGCTAAGGAGGCTTAGAGAAGTAAGAAAAAAAATAGGTCTGAAACTTTATTTTATTCCCATGAATTTAAACAAGCATTGGATCAGACTGAAAATAAACAGAAATAAAGAATCCTAACAGGAAGTTATCCCCTTGCTGTCTCTTTCACTTTATTAATGGAACCAGGGAAAAAGTTTAATGTTGCTTGTGTAAAAGGAGTCTTGAGAAACAGGTGATGTGGGAGTTCAGCATGCTTCCACAGACAGAGGAATATTCTGCTTTGGTTTTCGATGACTTTTAAAAAAAGTTAAATTAATTCTTGCAATAATGTGACTGTTGGTTCTGGTTTGCTAATTTATGTGTTTACTTGCGGAAATTGTTGGCATGACCACAGTCAATTCTGTGAGGTCTCTTACTGTTTCACCACTTGTGTCAGCTTTTTGAGACTTAAGCTGTGACAATGAAATGGCTCATCTGACAACACCAAGATGGGAGCTTGTTTCTTGCTAATCTTCAGGTGCAAGAGTGTTTTGTGCTTTTTTTTAAAAATAGGTTTCAGGACCAAAAATTTAAAAAAAGCAACAACCTCCTCCCCAAACCCCAACAACCTGCACCCCAAAAAACTGTTCATGAAACAACCCTTCTTTCTTGCGCCTATCCCTGAGTTAAAGCAGCATAAGGTGACTGTCTGAAGAGTGGAAAATGACTGAGGTAATGATGATTGTCACTATTATGACAAAGCTCTTTAAACTGCAGCATCTAATGTCCAAGAATTGTTTAAAACTGTAGGTTCTGCTGTTGCTGTAATCAATGGAGCTACCCTAAGGCACATGACTCCAGTGTGGAAAAAATTCCTTTCTGATACTTACCTGCAGGTTATTTGGTTTTCTGTGCTTGGAGCTGTTCTTCCTTTCTTTTTTCTTACTGAACATCCAAGAGGAAGTTTGTAACTGCTGGGAAATTCCTATCAAGGCCTTTCATCAACTGTCCCCTTCAGGGTGTTTTGTGTGTCAGCAGTGTTCGCACTGCAGCTCTGGTGTGTTATGGCTATAAATAAGATTTGCCAATGAGTCAAACTGCAAAACACTAGAAGGGTCAAAGTAGTGTACTTTGCTATCTCTCAGAGAATATACTGGTTATTAAAACTCTGACAGCTCATTCTCGTAAAGTAAGCCTGAGCAAGCATGGGAAGCTGCTTACAAAACAACCAGTGTGGTTCTGCTGAGTATGGGCACTTGAGAAGCCCTCTTTGTACAAGCTCACAATGCAGCCAGCTTGTACCAACACAGGTGCAACCAAGTTGTGTTGGTGCCTGGCCCCTTGGCTGCACTTAACCCAGTGTAGATATGGGATTTTACAAAGCTTGAGTATTAAACAGTGACATTGAGAAAACTGTGCAATATTAGTTCTATCAGTGATTTTTCAGTTCAAAAAAACTAGCTGTAAGCTTGGAGGGGAGCCATATACCTAGTGTTATTCCTATTTATGGCTTGCAAACTGAAATTTGCAGAAGGATTTCCAAAGCAACAATGGTTCAAACCTGTGGAATGGTAATTTTCCATAAACTCCCCTCATCCTCCTAGGTGGTTTTCTGATGTAGTACAATGTTGTATTCCTCAGTGTGAAATAAAACCCTAAATATGAAAAGAAAGTGCAGCAGTGGCTTTACTGAATATCACTAGCATTCTTGCTTGCAAATAGCTGATGGCAAGAGAAGATAAATTGAGTCATTTATAATATGAGATTATCAGTATGCTTAATACAATGAAATGATAATGTTCAATGGAAAACCACTATCAAGAGAAAATACTCAGTATGCAAATTACAAAAGATAAAATAACCATTCAAATAAATCTGTTAAAATTTACTGAGGTTGTAATAATATCTAGGGAGTGTATATAAGGTGCTGCATAGCTCATGCAGGTGGTATCCTGTTCTGTGGCAGGGTGAGACTGTTGCCAGCCATAGCAATATGCTGGTTTTGAACATTTGCTCTGAAACAGGAATTTAAACAGGTCTTTGTACCTAGTTATGCTACAAGCTTGCACCTACAGTGATCCATAGGTTACCTGCTTCTTCCCTGGTAAACTAATTCATTATGGGGGCCTGCATTTCCTGTCATCATTTGAAATGATATGGAAATATCTGCCTCATTAAAAAAAATCTAGAGATAGTGGCAATCCCAAAGGCACTTGTACAATGAATTAATTTCTTGTAGTGGATTAAAGTGTATGGATTCTAATTAATTTTGACGTTACTTTTTTTCATAAAAAACCCATCATATCATAAATTCATAATTAAGAAGGATTGTGCGTGGTGAGGTTGACCTTTGTACCTTTACTCCTTTTTATTTTAATGCAACTGTCTTCAAAAAAAGATTTGGGCCTTGAGCAATTTTAGGATGAAAATGAAGTGGAATAGAAAATTGTCGTGAATATTTACAAGTACGTTGCCTTTTTGTTGCCATAGTTTGTTTATGGTATCCTTATAAGCTCTCTTAGAGTATAAATGTGCTTTCTAGTGCTAATATTTTATTCATTAAAGATGATGTTCAGATCTCAACTGAACAGTTGGGTGGTGTCATCTCCCTGTTGAATTCATTATTCAACAGATTTTTCCCTGGAGAAAAAGAACTTTTGTGGCTATTCTTCAATCTTCCCACCCACTCCCATCCTCTCCAGGCTTAAAGCATCCTCTACACCAATCAGTCAATCCAGGAAACCTGACAAAGAGCAACGTCTTAGCTTACATAAGCTGTTATCTGCCCCTTTTGGATTGCTCTCTGCCTGTGGCTGAACTTGGGAGTAATACTGTCCTTTTGACTGGCAGCAGAGGTGAGAACACAGAGCAGTGGTTTTGAGCTCCTTAGTGCCTTGTATTGGCTCACGATCAGCTGATTGCATCTGGTCACTGCAAATAGCCATGGCACAAAGAGCCAGATCTGGCACGGGAGGTCAGTGCAGTGGAGGTGGCGTGCTGCTATCATCCCCTTGACTGGGGGTAGCTGCTGGGGCTGTAATGCTGTGGGAATGCTGGGGGAAAAAAAAAGGTGAGAAAAGCTCAAGCTTGTCACATGTGGCAATTACATATATCTGGGGTCTTTGCAGGTGGGGTAGGAAAGATTCAGTGACGGAAAATTTGTTCTGGCTATGAAATGTCTACCTACAAAACAACTGCTCTTGGTACAGTTTTCAGTTTCCGAGTGACACAGAGAATCTTGCTCTCCTGGAGCCTGGTTTACTGGAGAGCTCAGTGGGAGGTGGAAATCTGTTTGTCTTTCTGCTCCTGGGAGTGATTTTGTCCCTCTGTATTCCATCCAAGTTGTCCTGAAGTTTGGTTTTATTAATACATTTTAACTTGGTGCTGGAACTTGTCTACAAATGACTGTTGAAATGCACATCTGGCACTCCGATGAATATATTGGATGACAACTACCAGGGAAGAGGGAATATATGCTTTATTGGAAGAATAAAACCTCCACTAAATAAATGGTACCAGGAATAGGAAAAATATACAGAGGTACTTTTGTGTTGTGTTTAAACAAAGGCAAAAACCTTTGTGGTAAAAAACAATATTTATAAAGATAAGTAAAAATCTCCATTTATAGCCTGTTTTTACAGTCTGTGTTCTAAAACAGTCAAGATTTCTAAAAATTCAGAAGTCTTACATTTTAGTGTTCATCTCATTTTTTCTGTAGCATTGCTAATGATTTTTTTTTAGATCATTACAGTTATTTCTGCCTGTTTCTTGTATCCCTAGAGGCACTGATATACTTTGCAGTTGAGTATTGGACAGAAATGGCTGTAAGACTTGTTTTGATGATCATTGTCACTGATCCCACTGATGGACAGTGAGGGAACTGGTCCTGAGGGCTCTGGGTGGAGGTGGGATCTGGTTCTTCAGATGGACTGATGAAGCTTAGACAGATCACAGGGAAAGCTAGAATGAGTGTGAATATCCCCTCACAGCTTCTAGAGGCTTAAGGCAGTGGAAATAGCACAAAGCTACTTCTGGCTGTGAAAATATCTTGTGTTGTGGTGATATGGTCCTTCTGTACCAACCCAAATGCTGAGAAGGAAAATAGTGGGTTTTAAGTGACTGATCACTATATCTTCACAGTGGTCTTGTTTTTCTTCCCAGTTTGATTTTTTTTTTTTCCTGACTCTTCAAAATTTGTTGAATATTGCCACTACTTGGTGTTTGCCCAAAAACCTGCAGCACTGACTGTGGTGGTAGAGGATAGGAGAAGGGGGCTTGTTAACCATGGCTGAAGGAAGAGATATGCTTCAGCTAGGATATTTTTTGATATTGTTTGTCTCTTACTGAGCTTCTTTCTTAGTCTTCCTGCTTGCTTCATTCCTCCTCCACTGCTGCTTGCAATTTCTGGAGCTGTTACTGCTCCTTCCTCCTTAGCTTTTCTCAGTGTACCTTTGTCAGATGATGAGCACTTGTCTGTTTTGCTGCCTGTGGGACAGGCAGGTAGGGCTGGGGTGGGAGGCACTGTATTTCCCAGTACCTGAGGGCTTGTGGGGTTGTCAGTGGTACCAGGTGTCTGTAGAGATTCAAAGCTGCCTGTGGCTGAATTGAGCAGTTTTGAAAGAGGGACTTACCTCCTCTACTTGTTTCTAATTAACCTTGTTCTGAAAGGGCTACACACTGCACTGTTTTAATGTGTTGTAAATGTCTTTCAAGTTAGTTTGAGAACCAGAAGGCAGAAAACCCTGTGAGAAGAACCATTGTCAGGATCTCTGAGCCTTGTGTGTCTGCATAGTCATGTTTAGTGTTGGTAAAAGCTGCATTAGGTAACTTGTACCATGAAAGAAAATATACATAGTTTACTTGATTGTTTCCTTTTTTTGGTGTAATTGTCATATGAAGGATTTTATTGAATGGGTGAAATGTTGGGCTATATTTCATTAATACCTGAACTATCATACTCGGTGCTGGTGAGGCTGCACCTCAAATACTGTGTTCAGTTTTGGGCCTCTCGCTACAAGAAGGACATTGAGTTGCTGGAGTGTGTCCAGAGAAGAGCAACAAAGCTGGTGAAGGGCCTGGAGAACAAGTTTGGTGAGGAGTGGCTGAGGGAGCTGGGGTGGTTTAGTCTGGAGAAAAGGAGGCTGAGGAGAGACCTTATCACCCTCTACAGCAATTCAATATTCAATGGCAGCAAGTAAGGTAAGGGGAAACAGCAATGCTGGTAGACCTTGGTCCATTCAAAGTTCTTTATTTTTTTGTGTATGGTATGATAATTTCTTCTGAATCTTCAGACTTTCCAGTAAAGTGAAGAAGACATCAGAATTGTATGGTTTGAGACTTTCTGCAGGTTTCTAACTAACATGAATCACACAGGTATTCCTGAGCTTTCTCTCTCAAGATTCTGGGACAGTGTAGCTGTCACAAATCTTTTCACTTAGCATTGGTAAATGGTTTGCTTTGCCTTTTTTTTTTTTTTTGGGGGGGGGGGGTGTGTGTCTTTCTCAAAATCCAGCAGAATGCTTTGTATCAGTGCAAAGAGTAGCTCTGAGGACTCTGCAAGGTGCTATCCACAATCTGAAGCAGGTTGTGAGATTATCTAGAGACTGAAGTGCTCTAACTTAAATCAAATTGCTTTTAACCAGATTCTTTCTTGATTCCTTTTGTCTCAAATCAATAGAATCAGTATAGCATCCAACAGGAAGAAAGCAGAGCTGTTAGATTAAAAAGATGTAGTAGATAAACAGTTAATGAATAAGGAAGAAAATGTAACACTTTAGCTAATGAATTAAAACTTCCGAAGAGTGGTTCAGTGCTGCCAGAACTCACTGGCTCATGACAGTTCTTCAGAAGTTAATGTGTAATGTGGTTGGGTTTGTGGTCCAAAGCTTAAGTCTCGTTTAGTCAGGCGATAGACATTGCTCTCTTCTTTCTCCTCTTTCTTCTCTTGAAGGAATCGCTTTAACTTCTATTGTGTGACTTCTAGGTATGTCTCCTGCAACTGCAGCAGTTGCTGAAGAAAGCAAGAATTCTATTAAAGCAGTCTGCCCTTCTCTTTATTCTCAATTGCTAGAAACCTGTTGCTGGAGTACTGTAATCATGTCAGTAGAAGGCTATGCTGAGGTACGACTGAGTGATATTAATACAGCAGTAAAAAATGCTGTTATATATAGTAAAAACTCACTGTGGAAAGAGGCTTCCCCTCAGTACCAAAATTAAAACATCAGTTTGAGCCCTTCTTCAAGGAGAAAGTTGCAAAAGTCTTGAGTGACATCTTTTTCTCTGTTCCTGGAGTTGCTGATAAAAAAATTTACCTGGAATCTGACACTTTTTAGATTAAGACTATTCTCAAATACTTGACATAAATTTGAATTAAATATTGCAACAAAACAATTTTCTCTTGCTTTTGTCAATTCACATCGTAACTATAGGACTTCAGAGTTTCTGTTTCCAGTTAATGTTGCTGACACTGTTTTTGGCTTAACCACCCATAGAAGGATTATGAAGTAAGTTCTTTCTCCAGATTTCTTTCTAATGGTGGTCTGGAGGTATTTGGTTTTGTTTTCATATAACTAAACTCGTTTGTTAAAATGCTTCTCAAGTGATCGGTGTGAGCTGCATGCAACACATTAATACACATGAACTGGGCAAATAACGTTAACATTTGTTTTGCAATACTGGCTTATTGTGAAACCCACGTAGCATCACTAGATGGCGCTGCAGAGTAGGGTTGGGTTGGGGTATTGACGTTTACGTCCATGGAGCCCCTTAGTCAACCAGCCCAAGTGCCTGCGCTTGCAGGGTTTTCAAAAGCTCTTTAATTTGACTTTACTCCATTTCCTTGCTCCTGTTGAAGATCATGGCAGGCTTTCTATTGAGTGCAATGACCACAAAATTAAGCAATGCCAAATATTTCTGACAGTGCCATAGTTTTGTTATTTGATTTTAACATTAGAATTGTGGACATGCATTTACTGAAAGTTTTTATTCAAGGCCCAATGCTTTATTAGATAATTCTGATGCAAGTTTTATAGTATATCCTTATAGAAAGTGTTGTGTTTTCAAAAAGCATGGAGATCAAAGCTGAGAATACGGATGTGTCATTGCTTTATGGTAACATATGCAGCATCAAGTCTTGTCCATGCCACAGTGTTTTGATATCATCTGCTCGGTCATGCAGAGGGCAGCTGCCCTTAAACTCCTCAGTCACATGAACTCGCTAGTTGCACAAGGGATGTTTTTTCTTGTAAAACCGTTATCTGTGCCAGTATATGGCAACCTGTGTCTCTTGATGAAAGTCCAGATAGGAGGTTGTCCAGCATTGGCTATGATCACAGTTTATTCCAAAAACCTTCTTTATCTACCCAGATGATAGATGATTTGAATATTTAAGCAAATTAAAAAAAAACCAAACCAGAACACAACTGCTGGTAACACTGACTTGCTGCTGATCAGCTCTCCTTCAACTGTTCTTTCCAGATCATTTTATATGCCTTTAAGCTAGGTATTGCACATAAATTGTCTGTCTGCATTAGACATTACAACTTTTAAAGCATGAATCATTATAGTGTAAAATAAATCTTTAAGCTACACAGTCTGTATCCTGAACAAATATAGCAGATCCAAAACCTGTTCAAAGATGGGTATTGTGTGTGTTTTCTTTTTGGTTTAAGTTGTAGTATTTCCTATTGTAATTAGGAATAGTTCTTGAAAGTTCTGGTTGAGAATGTGAGCTTGTGTTTTGTGAGCCGAGTTAGGAATAAAGACTTTGGAAAAAAAAAAGCACCTAAATCCAGATTGATGGGCCTTTTGTGTAAAATGGTGTTAAAACTTCTTGTAACGAAGGATTTTATGTAATAGTTTAAGGTTTTATTTACCTTTTGTGACATTGTAAAAACTCATTTTCTTTGTCTCTCTCAATCTCCCCAGTAAAGCTGAGATAAGGCAGCCTACAAATGAAGCACTTATTTTGCTCTGTAGGAACAGTATCTGAAGTATTTTTTAATACATACAGTCTTTTAACTGTCAGTAATAGTCACTATTTTAACACTTTGATAAGAACATTTGTGTTCAATACACAAGAGAATATTGGAATGTGCTTAGAAATAATGTTTCCCTGTCTAGATTTCCCAAGAATGCATCTGAGGGCAGGTTCAGCTGAGATCTTCTGGGAACTGGGGAAGCAGCTAACTTCATCAATGACACAGTCTATTAGAGTCACCCCCTCCCCAGTTAAGATATTGTTAGGGTTACCTGATAGGTAGTGACAGTAGATTAACATAAGTGCCTTACTAATAGCTGCATTTTATTTTAAAGCTGGTGTCACAAAGGGTGTGTTTCACACCTGTAGATTCATTGAAATACTCTCTTCTCCAGTCTGCTAGAAAACAGGCAGAAGGTGCTTTGTGTCTGGGCTCACAAATGTATTTATTCTAGGCTGTATCTTCTGTCATACATGTTGTTTTGTGGGACTCATAAGACAGGAAAGAAACGGTTAAAGTGGGAGTTGCAATGTTTGGTCCAATAATTACACCACCAAAAAGCAGCACTGCAGTGATGCTCAGTTCCCATTCATTGCAGTGTCACTAGATGGTACTGCAGAATAGGAAAATACCCAACGTGCGAATTTTGTCCTAGTACAGGGATGTATGGAGAGGACTTTAACCAACAGTGAATATGCTTCCATGAGCAAAAAGAAAGCTTGGTTGGCACTTCAGAAATGTGTTTTATGCTGCTCTTTTTCTTTTCAGCTGATACATGTGTGTAGCAATGTCCTAAAACATTGAGTTGTTAGATCTATAACTTAGCATTTTTTTATGTCAGCAGTTCAGATAAAAGCTTTGCTTTTGTTTTGGTTAACTTGTCATTTCTAGCTGTATTCCCTAGAGCTATGATGTCTTTGTGACAAAGTTGGTGTAATGCAGTTTAAAACTTAGCAATGTCATAAAACATTGAGCTGTTAGATCTATAACTTAGCATTTTTTTTATGTCAGCAGTTCAGATAAAAGCTTTGCTTTTGTTTTGGTTAACTTGTCATTTCTAGCTGTATTCCCTAGAGCTATGATGTCTTTGTGACAAAGTTGGTGTAATGCAGTTTAAAACTTTGCCTAGACAACCCAGAGGTGGTGCTTAGCACAAGGCTTGGTTCTGATGTGGTGTGTAGTGTACGTTGCAGGTTTTTTCACTAGCAAGATCATCAAAGAGCAAACCCAGAGTTCATCAACAGCTGAAATACGTAGTTTAAAGTTGCACCATAGAAGTTGGCTTGATTGGTGAGCTGTTCTTTGGGAAAAGTGGTTTCAAAATCACGCCAAGAGCACTGTGGTATTTCCTGTAGGCTTTGCTGCCCAGGAGAAGGCTGAGCAACGCAGCCAAGGCAGGAGCAGCGCCCTGCTCCCTGCAGCCCATCTCTGGTAGGCTGCTGGCTGCCCTGGCTGAGTGCTGTTCTGCTCCTGGGCAGGCCTCTGCACTCAAGGGAACCGCCAGTGCCTGAGCCAGTGCAGGGCCCTGCCAACTGGATGGTGAATTTGAGCCATATGCTTTTACTTCATAGATAACTGAGAAAAGATTATGATCTTTTAATTATCTACAATGCAATATTTTGAAAGTCTAGTTGTTGAGTTTGGGTTTTGTGTGTGTTTTTTTTAAAAAAAGAGTAGAATTTTTGCTTTTACCTGTTTCAGTTGCAACTGTCAGTGTAATCCAAAGGCTTTAATACCTTCCTCACTGCTGTGGCTCCTTCTGAGGGCTTTTAGGGATTTTTTGGCTATGATTACTGAATCCTTTTTCTGGTCATTATATTGCAGCTGCATTTCATTTTTCAGAGATTCTCTCATTGGGCTTTATTGTTTCAGGACCTGTGGTCTGTGGTGATCACAGAAAAGTTTACAAGTCTGCTTTGGAGTTTTATAGTGTGGCTGTTAAGAGAAATGGGGGAGAAGGAGTAGGAGGTTGGAAATAAAACAAGAACTTCCCAACACAAGACAATTATAAGCATTACCATGCTCCTTAACAGTTAGATAGGAGAGAATAATTCAAAACGAATCATTTAGTCAACCAAATCAGCTACCTTTTCTGTATATAGCAGTGTCGGAGCAGCTGTTAATTCAGTTGTATTCACTGGTTTTAATTTACATCAGGAGGGACTGAAATAACATCTTACTTCATAAGACGCTCATTGATAGAGTGCACCAAGTGATAAACCTGACCATAGCAATATTTATTTTAAAATGTAGATAAATCTTGCATTTTCTTTTATGATGTGACTTGTAGAATGTAGTGCTGCCTATAACAAAACAGAGTTTGAGGGTGGAAAAATTTATGCACTTGCCTTTCTGCAAGATCTCTGGCTCTGTGTCGTCCTAGATAGTTTTCCCTGCGCTCCCACCTGTATTCTGCTACAATGAAAAAGAAATTAAAGTAACTAGCCTGATGGGGATTTCTACGTGTCTTGTCATGACTGACCAGTGGATACAGTTCTGTTTGGCTTTTGACATCCTGTCGACTATTTTTTCATGTATGCTAAAGCTATTGCCTACTATTGCATAGGTAATATAGAAAAGAAAATAATAAAAATAAAGACTTTGTTTATTATGCAGCAAAATGGGTCTAAATTCCACAGCAAAAGGTTGTGGTTCCTGCCTCACTTTACCAGAAAAATGAGGATTTGATTTGTGACCATCACAGCTTTCAAAGGAGGGTATTTTTATAGACGTGAAAGTGTGATCAGTCAGTGTAGTGTGGAGGACTTTGGAGCAGGTATCTGCAGTAGATGCATGCATGTATCAGCCAGTGCATGTGTTCTCTTCTATAGACTCCTTTTTCTACAGAAAAAATGCAAATCACTTATTGACTGAATTAAGTCAAATTACACTATTTTTGGATGCTCACATGTAAATGTTTGGACATTTGTTTTTGGATTTTGGTGTGTAGTGCCATGTGTTTGAGTCTTTCTTTTTCTTACAACATACTCATGCCAGCAAGAAGTGTTTGCTTTAGTGATTTTTAAACAAACCAGTGATGAAGTTCTCTTGTTCTGTTATATTATGTTTTTAGTGTCATACAAACAAGAGTAAACTTCACAGGTAGCATAGTTATGAAATCAAACTAATCTCAGAAAACAAAGATGTTATATGTGAAAGAGCTAACAATTTCATAAAATAGTATCCCTACACCTAGATTGTGTGTTAAAGATTAGTTGATTATAGGAGTCTTAATATATAAAGATCTTGTGCTTGTCACTGGAGCATAACCTTTTGACTTGAACTGCTAAGGTTAAAGATGATGCACAAGAAGGATTCAGAATTGCTGATGATATAGAAGCTATTGGTCTATGTTAGGGCTATTGGAGAAAAGAATTGAGAACTTTGAATAACAGTTTGGAGATTTTTCAAGCTAATTAAAAATTCAGTTTTAGTCCTTTCAGTAGTATCCAATCAGAAATTCATTTCCCTAAAGTAGGTCTGCACCACAGAAATAAATGTGTGGCTCCAGAACCAATAACACACAGACCATGAGTTCAGAAGCATTTTTATCACTTAGTAATTGAAATCACAGGGTATCTCCTTAAGAAATGCGTATTTTAATACCTTGATAAACACAGATTTGAATTTTGCATACACTGAAGTAATTTGATAGTAGATAAAGAAAATTATATTGATTTTTAAAAACAAGCAAACAAAAAAACCCTGAAACCTACCCCTTTTTTCCAAGCTGCTTCTGTGAACTGTTTTCTGCATTTTTAGTCACTAAATCAGTTAAAAGCTCTCAACATCCACTAGTGTAGATGTTTTCATTTATTTTCTGATTTATTGCTCTTGGGCTTGTCTCACTAAGAATTTTGCCTTTTAACTTTCATTTGAAGGCAGATCACTTAATTACATGAAATTTGCTCTGGATTCTTTTCTGTTTAACTGGTAACTTTTCTCATTGATTTGTGCCTTTATTTGCTCATCTATGGTAAGAGTTAGGCGGTTTTTCTTACGTCTGTTAAAAGACCATTATCACAGCATTTCCTCTTGATCTTTTTACCTTTATCACATTTACTATACATTCATGAACTCCCATTTCAATTCAAGATATTTATGCCATATGGGCCATTTTCTTTTATAATCAAAATGTAAAGGTAAGTTGCAATGATAAGTGCCCATTCCAAACTTCTACTGTAGATGAATGATTTCTGCATTTTTTGCAATTACTACCTTAGAAGAAATGACATCACGATAAAGACATTGCTTAGTAACACAGAAAATGGCAGTAAAAGCAAAAAGCTTGAAGGAGTTTTGTTTTTCTGATCCTTCAATTACTTTTTAAGAGCAAAGTTAAATTTAATATACGTTCTAATGTATAACAGCACACTGAATAGCAGGGCAAGTTCTACAGACAGCACAGACTCATTTTTAATTTGAAATCTGCCCTTTTACTCCAAAGGTTTTCATTCTTGTAATATCCCAAAGTGAATTGGGATAGGAGACCTTCAAAAAAACCCAACCCCCAAAACACAAAAATGGGAAAAACCCAGGCAATGTTGTCCTATTAGGTGTTAAATGGCATTTTGCAGCCACAGAGGTACTTCCTAGGTGAGCTGTAGAGTGAAGTGATTTACTAGTAGCATCAACAAACATTGCATGAGGCATTTTTGAAATCAAAATCTTCAACCTCTAGGAACAATTTTTCAAAAGGGAAAGTACATAGACAATATTTTTTAACATCTTTATGGAAGATTGCCAAAAATGTTTGACTCATCTGATCACAGGAGCCATATTGTGTTATCTAACGCCAAATTTGCTAGGAAAGACAGGACAATGGCTGTATGACTGAAGCTCATGTTTTTACTTTGGTCTTGGACTCAGAACTAGATTGATTGAGGCTGGAAAGGAATGGGACAACAGGTTAAATTATTACTTGGTTTTCTTCTTTTGGAAGACCATAAAGCAGGAATTCTTTGAATATTGTTAAAGAAAAAAAAGCAGTTGCTTTGAACTAGTTGGAAAAAGAATAAGGAAGAAGTCTGCAAATAATGGTGGCCAATATGCAAGGTTCAATGCAGTAAAATTCAGTTTTGTGAAAATAAAAGGATTGTTAGAAAACCATGAATTTTAAATTGTGACAAATGCCTTTATTGCTGAAGCAGGAAATACTGTCTTTGGATTTAGAAGTGAGTGGTAAGTTCTCAAGTGTAGAAAATTTGGTCTGTGATACTGCAGTATTATGCTTGCTGGGAAGAAAGAAAAGCTAATAAAGGAAAGAATAATAGTACATTGATCAACCCTTTATCACAGCAGGGTAACTAAATCTGCTGTCACCAAATACATCACACAGCCACTTGATTAAACTCATGTAATGTGCTGGGATGGATGCAAGAGTTTAGCTCTCATCAGCAACTGTGGACAAAGGCAGATAAGGAAGCATTGAAACTATAAGAGCTTTCAGCTGAAAACTCTCAATTTGCTCCTCAAAGGAAGAGGGTATTCCACTGTTGTTCTCTATATTAATAGCACAAATTGCTATCTTCCTTGTGTGTTGTATTAGTGACTTACAAAACAGTAGAGACATTATTAGGTTCAATCAGCCCTATTCAGTTATCAAATCAGCTGAGAGAAAGGAGGGGTGTTTTCTATTTAAAAATAAAGGACAGGGTGGAAATTGAAGGTGGGGGAGAACTCCAGGAGGGTGACAGGGTTGTGCAATGCAATCCAAAGTGAGGAAGGTGATGGGAGAAGTGTCCTGTTTCAGTACTGGATACACAGGAGGAGAAGGCTTTCATGCAGTATAGCCCACACAGAGTGAGCAGTTATTCTAATCTTTGTTTTCCTGCTAAATGTTGAAGAAAGAAAGGTGTGCATTGAGGAGGAGCCTTGGGATGTGATAGTGAGTGCCTCCTACCTTAGGAAAAATGTGGCTCACCTCATAAGTGGGCAAACAGTTCCTTAGAATTTGACTAAGTGAGTGGCTGAGAGGCAAACTGAGGCATGGCTGGCCTGGCACCACCTGTGCTAGCTGGAGCTGCTGCGCTCACCCGCTGCAGGTCAACCTTTATAGCATGGAAGCTGAGACATTAAAGCCAAGGGCTTTCCCATGGATCTACGGGTGGCTGTTCACAGTTCACCTGCGGCTCAGTAGATGAGGATGGGATGTTTTTCAGAGCATTTGATTGTGTCCAGATGTTAATGGTCTAGCACAGGAGCAGCTAGATCTCTATTTGCAACTAATTATAATGAAGCTTTGTCCTCACAGCACCTTCCAGTTCTGACCAGAAGAAATGTGAAATCTTGTAACACTTCTATGGGAAGAAGTTAGGAGGATATATTTTAAAAAATCTATTTTTGGGACTATACTATTAGATTTTGAAGCCATATAAACCCTCTCAAAATATACTCAGTCCAGAAGCTTCCTTTTCTTATGTAGTCTGAACTAAAACTTTTCAAGTGCTTTTCTTCCCCCCCCCCTTGAAGAAATAGTTGAGCTCTGTTGCACAGTGCCTCAAGGTTAAATTGTTTGGGCTAATTTGGCCCACAGTAGAGGACCGTTTCGAACTTGATCTTGAACAGGGAATGTGCTACAGAAAATTCATATCCATCATTGAGAGAGCAGTTGAGAGCATTACTGCCTTTTCATCAAATTAATACTTTGCTAGGAAATTATTTTATTAGCTTTTTTCTCTTCATCCTATGTGAGCTTTTTTGTATTTTGTTGTACAAAAGAATTGCATTACTCAACCAGAAAAGTACTTTAAATATTTTACTTCTGGATTGATGCCTACAAGGTAAAGTAGTGTGCCTCCGAATCTTTTAGTTTTACTCTTATAAATTCAGTTTTAACAAACAGGACTTCCCTTACCAGAGCAATAGTGGATACTGCCTAAGGTACCTATACGTCATCAGGCCAATTCTTTAAGCTGACAAAACTCTGAATACTGTTAATTCTCTAAGTGTCCACCATAGTTGAGTAGAATTAAAATGGTTATATTGGAGTTTTTTATTCTTTCATATCTTCAAGACCTTAGTACATGACAGAACATACAACACAGCTACATTTTTGCTTTGGCCTCTGTTAGACCAGCGTATGCTCATCAAGCAGCTATTAAGCCAGATTTGCTTTGCTTTATTTGAACAGCTGCTGTGTGATAAAATTCATTACACTTGGTTGAATTTTCCTATAGCTAAATGTATTGTTTAGAGACTTACTCTGCATAGAGAAAAGGGCTTGACTGTAACTGTTCCTTTCAGGATGGTAAATATCTGTTTCTGTCTGTGACTGGTCATAGTCTCTGAAAACAGGAATGAAAAGATAAGCATGTAATTCTTCATATGGCTGTTTCTGTCAAAGAAAAATATCCTAGCAATAATTCTTTTTTAAAAAGCCTTGAAAAACCTTGATTTTCCTACCAAGAGGTTTGATCCAATGGCTGCTGTAACCAATAGTAAGTCAAAACGAGTCAAATTCATGAATACAGTTAACCGAAACCACATTTCATTTTGACTGAAACATTTTTAAGATAGACTGTCAAGTCAGAGGAATTAAAGATGTAGGCCTCAGTTTTTTTTTTCTTAAACCACTAAAGAATCTTTCCAGAGTAAGGACTAGCTGGATCAATCCAAAAGAACTACAGCCCTTTTTTTTTTTTTTCCTGCGACCCAGATGACTGTCCAAATAATGTGGAAGGATATGAAGTATTCTGACGTGGGCAGCTCTGTTCTGCTCTAGAAACTGCTGCTCCTTATGTGAAATCCTTGTGTCATGGAGAATGAATGTGGGAACAGGACACTGAGCAAAGTCTTCAGTTCACATGTGTCACTTTTGGGCTGTTAGATGAAAAGGGTCAGGGATGATGCATCCCCTCTCTACTTCATTTTTGTGACGTGTACTATGAAGATTTGATTCAAGTGGACTGTTTTGGTGTTCTCTGATATTTTTTCATCTGTGAGAACAAAAACTGGGGGAGTGGGAGGGAAGAAGAGGGCAGGAACAGTTAAAAATCACTAGCTGCATTTTTAGAGAAGCATAAGACCTCTTAAAAATGTTTCATTTCAGCGACTCAATTTACTTTGTGCTGTGCAAGTAAGGTATTTTTAGGTTTCAAGACAAGTAAGGTGTCTTTTGGTGGCAAGCAGATGGAATCATGGCTTTTGTGTGGTTCATATATAAGAATAACCACATGTCATTTGCCACTTTTATCTGTGCATCAAAAGGAAATTTACATAGGCACCTTCTGTACTTGCGGACCACCTTATAGATCTGGAAATGACAGGATTCACCTGGCTGTTGTCCTTGAAGTGCATGCTGTTGAACTGTATTAAAAGACATTGACTCCGAGTTTGCTTTGTTCAAAATGACTGGCCTTGCTGCGAGCACTCTGATTTGAGATAGTCAGACTCGCGTGGTTCTTTGCAGTTTCTGCTTAGGGAAAAGAAAAAAGTTGGTTAAAAATGGCTTTCTGCAGGTTACGAAACTTTACTCACTCTGGTCTCTGCTTTGCTAAATCTCATCTCTGATCATCCTTTTGTCTCTTTCTCAGTGAGTTCATGTAGTGCCTGCACTCTAGGTACTAATACTAACTAATACTGATAACTTGTTTAATTTTTACATCTCTTCCTTCTAAGCCAACTTCTATTGTTTGAATCTTGTTTTCTGGTGCAGATCAGAGCAGCCTCTGCAGTTGCACCGAGGAGCATACAGTTGCCTCCAGGTTAGTTAAATCAGTGCTGTTGGTATGAAGTGCTGCATATTACATATAGATAATTAGGTATACACATATACCTACCTATATAGGTATACGATGTAAATGTGGCACCTAGTTCTGTTAAAGATTCATATGGTGCTGAAGGTCACTGTTCTGATCTACTACAGTAGACTTGGAAGTGGGGTGGGGAACCAAACAAACCCCACAAACAACCAAATCCCAGACAATTAGTAAGACTACCAAGATTAAATAATAATAAAATCTACCTTAATCTGTTATGAAATACAATGGACAATTTCATTGAATTGCAGAACAATTCAGGTTGGAAGGTACCTCTGGTGATTATCTGGTACAAACTCCTGATGAAAGCAGGTCTGGCTAGGTGAGGCTGCTCAGGAGCTTGCCCCATTGGTTGTTGAACACCTCCAAAGATGGACGTTTCGCAACCTCTTCAAGATTTCTCATCATCTAACCTGCATTTCTTGCCTGTCATCTTACTGTTCTGTACCTCTGAGAAGTCTGGTGCTCCTTTGTGTATCCTCTGGTTAGCCATTTGTCCCCTTCTCTGGACCTGCTGGCCACCCTCTTGCTAATACAGCCCACATGCTTGGCTGCCTTTGGTTATAAGGACACACAATTTCATTGTTACAGGAATGTGCCACCAAGGTGAAGGAACTGTCCATTAATGTCACTTCTAAAGAAATTAAACTAGGGACAATTAACCTATATATTATACTATTCGTAAAGCTAGTCGATACTGTAGCAGTGTGTGTGCTAGACCTGTACCGATGTGATCTATTGAATCCAAATGTGACTTTTTTTACCTTCCAGCAAAATTCACTTAAATTGAACAAACTACCACAATAAGTGGATAAGTGGTCACTTTCTAGGCAGTTTCTTTGCTTATGTTGTTTTACGTTCTACCCATGCTGAATGTACAAGTGTACCTTGCAAAAAGAGGTTGCCCTCTGTCTGGAATGAGGGCAATCAGTGAAAAATATTCTAGCTAAAACATGTCTGATCTTAAAATCATGAGTTGATAAGGAGGGTGAACAGGTAAGACACTTTGAAATTGGTATTAAAAACAATTTTTTAATCTATTTGTTTCTCTTGTAGTCAGATGAGTGCTGAATCAGGACCCTTACAAGCCATCATGATGTGAGGAGTGAACTGTCTTGTGAGCTCTTGCATCAGACAAAACTGAATGCAGGACTATTAATGGGGATAATGTTATCTTTCAGGTTTATTTAAAAATCAGGGAGAGTGGTGTGTTGGTTTGGCTTGGTGTTTTGGCTTTTGGAAAAAAAACCAAACAAAAACTACAAAACGTAATGTAGTACCTTGGTTATTTAAGTGTTCTTTGTAAATCTATTTAACTGTAACTTTCTGCATGTACAGTGTGAGGTACTGTTCTGCTATATGTAGCTTTTCCTTTCTTAAATGCCCAATGGCTGCATCCATAGGCTTCTACATCTCTCTGTTGGCTAAAAAGAGCTGACCTTTTTAAAACTTTGCAGTTCACCTTTCATGCAACACATCTGATTCCTGATTTATGATCTCTGCTATGGTAATAAATCCTTACTGGTCTTTATAATAAGATTGGTCTTTATTGTAAGAGTACAAATTCCTTCACATATTAACAAATTAATGAATATCAGAGGATCAAACTTTAAACTAAGTGATTACTCTGCTGTACATGTTTTATTTTGAGAAAATTTAAGGCAGATTTACTTTAATGTTTCACAATTCTTCCACTGAGATAATACCATTTCTAATTTGTCAGTGCTGACTAGTTTTTTAATACCTTGGCAAATACTGTAATCTGAAGTCTTGGAGGATATGCAAAAAATCCCAGACTAGATTCTATATAAGCTTCAGTTTGCCCACTAGGAAAAAACAATGCATAAACATTTATATACTGTAGTAAGCATAAACACTGAGTCAAGGTACAGTAATTCTGGCACAGAATTTAGGGGGAAAATGCAAATATTTTGCCATTGCATTGTACATCACTTCAAAAGATAAAGTGAGTTAAGCAGGTGTTGGTTACAAATTTGGGTAGCTGAGTGTTTTTTAGGAATATTACATTGGATCATATTCAAGAAAGATATATAGGATGGGAGTCACCCTAATGATTGCTAGAAAAGGAATCAGCTCAGCCTTAGCCAAAGATTTTCTTCTTAGATTGCAAGAAAGAAATAGGTTCAAAGCATCATGCCTGGTATAAGGAAAGGGAGGAAAAGTTCTGAGAGTATGAAAGAAACAGCATTCAAATTTTATCTTTGTGGATATAAGAACTATAAACTAGAGCACCTAACTGTTCTCTGTTCTATCTCATTACTATTTTGGTGGACCCTTCACACTTCACTAAGACGAAGGTATTTCTGCAGTACCTTTCATCTGGAGACTTCACTGTATATCCCCCAATATTAAGCTTCAGTTGCAGCTGGGTTTGTGTGTTCTAGTCATGTTACACTTGCTGACTAGCAGCATATATACAACTTCTTTGCTATTGCATGGGATAGAAAAAGGCCAAAGTGCTGGAAGAATTCATCTAGATTCAGAAATATTTTAGGTAATGCAGAAATTAGTGGCTGTTGTATGTTCTTGAAATGTGTTTTGTTTGGGTTTTTTTTTAACTCTGAAAATATGTACTAAATAGATCCAGATTTCTACAGTCTTTAAATGGGATAATCAATATCACCGTTCTAGTTTCCTTTACAGTTGCAGTAATAACTAAAAGGGCTCTTAGCTTCAGTAATCTGCTTAAGCTGTTGTCCTGGCTTTGGCTGGGGTAGAGTTAATTTTCTTCCTAGTAGCTGGTATAGTGTTATGTTTTGGATGTAGTATGAGAATAATGTTGTTAACACAGAGATGTTTTTAGTGGTTTCTAAATAGTGTTTATACTAAGTCAAGGACTTTTCAGCTTCTCACACCCTGCCAGCAAGAAGGCTGGAGGGGCGCAAAAGAAGTTGGGAGGGAATGCAGCCAGGACAGCTGACCCAAACTGGGCTAAGGAATATTCCATACTGTATGATGTCATGCCCGGTATAT
>NW_009616292.1:33612-45184 GCF_000690535.1 Cariama cristata
GGGGTTTGGCCAGGAGGGACGAATCACTGCTCAGGAACTGATTGGGCATCAGTTGGCAAGCGATGAGCAATTGCATTGTGCATCACTTGTTTTCTACGTTCTAATTCTTTTATTATTGTATTATTATTATTGTTATTTCCTGCTTTTCTGTCCTATTAAATTAATAGATTGAGATAGAGACAGTTTTATTTTGTTTTGCTTCTCTGTCCCATCCCACTGGGTGGAGAGGGGAGTGAGCAAGTGGCTGTGTGGTGCTTAGTTGCTGGCTGGGGTTAGATCACCACAACTGTTTGCAGTGATTTCAAATGAAGGCACATGGAAATCCTAAAAAACAATTTCTCCCTAATGAAAGCATATTTTTGCTTGCAGAACTCAGGAAGGTGCCCTAAAGGATCTGGAAGTCAGTGTCAGTTTTGACACTTCAATTTCAGTAAATTTATTTTTCACACCTTTTAAAGGTGACATTCAAAGGTAGAGCATGAGTTGCATTGCTGACATATGGTACACATCACCTACAGCCAGGTCAAAGTAGCAATTCAGTATTTCGCTAATGGGGAGAAGATGTTGGAGGGAGAGAAGCAGCTGTGAATGAAACCCGAGAGTTGAGAACCTTAGGTTCAGAGGAACAGCCAGAGCTTTCTCTCTGATAATCTAGTTTATTGTACTCTGACAGTATGTCCTGCTCACAGCCAGTCGTCTTCCCCACACAGGCAGCTCTAGACTTGTGCTCCCAGTCAGGGATTTACAATTAGCTTGGTATTGAAGTGGTAGGATATCTTTCCTGTGTTGGAATGTGATTGCTAACTCTGGTATTTGAGGCCCTAAATGACAACAAATAGTTTGAGGAATAATTATGAAGATAGACCTGTGTAAAATGCCTTGTATTTTTAGAAACAGAGTGAAGCTTTGTGTCAAGAAAGATTTCTAAGTGGTGAGGCCCTAGCCTGGGCCTTAAGGGACATGGGTTCAACATACTCCTTCCTGGTAGACTTCCTGTGTCACCTCAGGCCACTTAACACCCTTTGAGATATGAGTCTAAGATACTCAGATCTGATACCAGAGTGAAGAAGGTACCTCAATGCTGCATGAGGTCTGTGCTTCACTACTCCATTGATTGGAGATGAAAGGAATATTATCCTAAGGTCCTGTGGGAGTAAATAAAGTGAAGATCGAGAGACACGCTGTGGGTACTACAAGTGTTGCAAAGAAGGAAAAAGGATCTACTTGCAGCCTCCTATTAGAGATATTGGTTAAGTTAGTCTCTTCAAATGTGAATAGATGAATCCATAGAGAGACAAAGAAAAGTTCTTTTACCGTCTTATGAAAAAACTGGATACCCCTAATGAAAGACGATGATTCTTTAAGTACAAACTGTCTTTAACATGTGAGAGCCTTTAATAGATGACAACATTTATCCTCATGTGATGCAAAATGATCAAAAAGGTCTAAAAATTATTTTTGTTTCACTTGGAGACACCAGTACTGTCATGTGACTACACTTCTTAGTTCCAGAGAAACCTTTGACTGTGGCATGTTTTAATAAAATGCATCTGCTAAAGTGACTTTTGTCCGAAGACCTGAAAATAAGGATTTATAATAATCACTGTGTCCATAATGAGAGCACATTTTAATATCTTTTCATGATGGTCCTCAGATGGATAATACTCTACACATGACAAAATGATTCATTAATAGCTCACAAAATGCAAGGAAAGATAGCTAAAAAAGATTTGTAGCTTTCTAGCTTGAACAAAAACACTGATGTTTGTAACAGTAACGGTATACTTGTCCTCTCTCAATAGGGCCTAAAATTTAATTAAGAATTAATTTTGAACTCCACTGCCTCTTGATGGAAAATACAAGAATTTTATCTGAAAACATGCTTGGTATTTTTTCTCTATTGCTCTCATGATCTCTGTAGCAAGGACATGTTAAAAAAGCAGAAGGGAGAAAGAAAACTTAAGAGTTCAGATATGCTAAAGAGCAGGCTGTTCCTTTTCGCCATTCCTTTTCTGTAGGCAAAATAGAAACTGGAAAGAAATAATAATTAAAGAAAAATGTGATTTAGTGTTTAAGAGATTTTTTTTAATTTTAATTATTTTTTCATCCTGGTTTTCCTGCAGCTGTCTCAGTAACAATGGTAAGATCTGGTCTTAAGTATGTATGTTGGGTTTTGGGGTTGTGGCAGTTTTTTTTTCTTTGGCAAACGAAAGTATTTTTTTCATGGTAGATGCCAAGATTCAAGTTTATATTTTGCTAGTATAAGGAGGTCATTCTGCACTCCTTTTTGTTTGCTCTTTTGATTCAAATTTTATTTTTCAAGGGATAAGACTGCAGAATATATTAGCCTTTCTCATAATGAAAGGTTTGAAGAAAGTAGAAAATACTCGCTCACCAAAAAAAACCCCAAACAAGTTCCATAAACTAAAATGAAAGGCCATGTAGAATTATGGAAACTTTTTTGTGGAGAGGACAGAGCAATTAATTCTGCCAACACTATCATTTGTCATCTTTCACTTTATCACTGGAGGTGATATTTTGAGTTCTAGCTAAAAAAAGAAAAAAACATCCTTCTTTCTTGAAATAAGAATGGGTGAACAAATATATGGCTGAATGCTTCAGGTCCAGGTCTGTAAACATGATTGAACTGAAGGAGAACAATTCCATCTCTTATTCTTTAAATTCTAATATATTTGATCTCCTTTTAGTAGCAATTTTTCAAGTCCATGTGTGTTTTCTTAGCTGGGGCTTTGCTCTCCACAGGCAAACAGAATGGCATCAGTCCCTCAGGACTACTTTTCCTCTGACACTCCTATGCCAGGTATGAAGATGCTGGATATAATGCAAAAGGACCAAGATTAATTTGGACACTATTGCTTTCTGTGTTGGAAGCGAGCCTTTGTGTGTCAGTGAACAATCTCTAAGCAACATAGGGAAAACTGGAACCTTTATATCACTGTAGGAGAGCAACAGGAAAAAGGTGCTTAATCAAATTCCTATGTTCAAGAAATAGATAGGGGACCTCTTTATTTGATTTATATTAATTGCCTTGTATTCAAGCACTCCTACCATATATGAGTATTAATTAAACCCATCAGGAAAACTCTTTACTTGTCTTCATTTTTGCTGTTGGTCCTACTTTTAAAACTTTCTGGTACGTAATGGTCTCTATTTTTCTGCTGCCTATCTTACCAAATAGAGGCTACCTGCAAATTATATAAAGTGGGACAATCTAAGTCAATTTGTTATGGAGTTCAAAGAGCATCAACCAATATAAACTTTATTTTCTAAACAGGTACAATACAGTCAATGAAACTGGCACCACAGCTCTTCTAAAAAGGAGAATTATAATACTGGTTGCTAGAGACAGCATTAAGGCAGTGCTTTAAATGGCAGAATTTTTTCTGTATTTGCTTCACTTTTTGCCAGAAATCAGTTTGCTAATTTCAGGTCAGTGTCATTGGGTTTTTTGGAGGTGGAGGAAATGAACATAGAACAAGGATTGTCTAACTAAGGGAGGATGTAATTTAAAAGAATTTGGGTAGTGTGGTAACAACTTTGGTAACTCAAACTAGGGCACAGTTCCAGTACATGTGTACCTACTGGGGGGGATGACTTTCTGATTTCGTTCCACAATATTCCAACATTTATGCTAATCTTTGAAGTTTGTGGAAGTGAGTAGCATCAGAGAGATGATCTTTCTGTTGACGGGTGCCACCAGCCTCAAATGTTAGATGTGCTGAATGCAAAGTGTAGCATCTGTTCTGCAAAAGAGCAGTTTGATACTAATCTACTGTGAACTACTTGAATTATTCAGATTAAGAATCAAAACTAGAAATCCCCATGCTGAAGAATGTGAAATGACCCAGTGTTTTGCTGGCATGATTATTGCTGCTGAGCAAGCAAAAAGAGAAGGTCCCAGATCAGGACTGTTGAATTTTGCACAGCCACGGCTCTATATATACAAGCTGAATGACTGGAATGAGAGAATTTTGTGCTGCTTTTCATCAGCATTTTGGTCTTGTTGGCCTATAATGCTAGGCCTTAAATTCAAATTCTTCATCTCCAGCAGTTTGTTATGGTTTTGTCAGTTGGTGGTTTAAGCAATCTTATTTGCTAAGGTGGCATTTCCAACTGACCACAAACTACTAGATTATGTCAACCTAGTGGGTGTTATCAACATAAATACTATTTTCACTTGAAACAAAACAGGATGGCAGCTTACAAGAGAGGGTTTTACCCAGGTATGAATTGATTTTCTGTCATTTCAAGTCCCCCAAGATGTCTAGCTGACAACAGTGTTTGAATTTTCTCTCTCATGCTATTAAATATGCTGAATTTGGACCTCAGCTGCAGCAAAACAGGCTATTCCAACACTGCATTCAAACAATGTAAATCTGTGCTATCTGAGAATGTGTAATCCGCTGTGCATCAGAGGTCTTGCTCAATTTGAGTTAGCTGCTTGATTGTTTTGACAAGATTAAGACTTCCTCAAAAACGTTCATGTATTTGAAACAGAAGCTGGCTGAATTCCCTCTTGTTATACTGCCATTCTCAACCAATCGTATTTAGGGGGAAAAAACTGTTCAGTTGTCTGTCTTATACCCTCCAGAGCCTGTTTTAAAAATAGATAAAACTAGGAAAGATTGAATAAGGAAGATCTGGGGTTTATTTCTTCCATTACTACTCCTAGTGAACTTTAGCACATAGAAGATGGGCCTTTATTAAGCCCTATACTTTTTGTGAACAATATGCAGTTAATTTACCTGTCCTCCTATGCTGATAATTTGGAACAAATGAAAGAAAGACCCTCACAAGTCAAATATTAATGAATTAATTTCTTCCAATTTCTACCTCCACTTCTCGAGCTTCTTGCCTTCAATAAATAGAAGTCAATCTCTTCCCTTGCCTAATTTGACAGTTTTCATATTAAATGCAGCAAGATCTGAGCTGCTTGCTAGCTGTCAGCTAACTGACATTTAATGTCCACTCTTTTTTTTAGAGTTTCCCTTGAACCAATTTACAGAACACCACATGTGATGCTGCAAGTGGGAGAGATGTGCCGCCAGCCAGGCAGGAGTCTGTTCTAGATGACTTGGATTAATGGAATGTTCTTCCATCTATTTTATTTTATTCTTTTGCCCTTACAGCTGGAAGCCGGCATCTTCAAACAGTTCCATCTATAATATCAGGGGAAATAAATAATTGGAGTCTATCTTTAATCTTATTAGAAAACAACATGGAGGAGAGTTTACGTTGCCTTTGTATAACCTGCACAAGTAGTGAAGTGCAGCTCTGTAAACAAAATTTGTTAAAAAAAAATTTGGATCTGTCAGTCTAACCTAGAATGAGTGATTAAAATAGGCAGCTAGAAATTACAGTAATGTATAACACATTGCATTTGAAGAGTACAGATTACTTAGAGGTAATTTTTCAGGAAACTTTGAAATTCCAGCAAAAACATAGACTTCTGTGACTGATATAACAGCTAAGGCTGAAACAAGTGGCTTAGGCTTTGTAGAATAATCATGTGTTTGGAAATATCCCACATCCATTTCTGCTTAGTATGTTGGTATAAGTAAAATTTCTTATTTTGAATACAAATACATATTTATAATTTTCTGCTCTTTCTTGAAGTGTCACAGGTGTATATTCTAAAATGTTAATTGATAAAATAACCTATGCTTCATCATACCTGCATGAAGCTAAAGCATGTATTTGAGTTGCTGACAAAGCTGGGAGCATCATGGTAAAAGCATATTTATTTGATTATAAAATGACCTAATACTTAATATATTTTAAAGCACAGGCACTGAGCTTTAACAGCAGCTCCCAAATGAACGTGAGGAGGCCCTAACAAAGCTTCTCACAGCCATTTCTTACGCAGGTCTTTTCCCAGCAGCCTGATCCAAGTCTGCACATCAGAGCTACAGTGCTTGGCAATTTTAATTCCTGCATTTCAGCACCAAGAGTAGGACTTTGAACTTTCACTACACGTATTGCTAGGTACAGCTGAACTTTTGGCTTATAGGCAATCAGCTTGCTCTAGTCTTTAAACTTTTTTTTTTCTGGTTCAGTTTCAAGCTGCTCTTCTAAGTGAAAGTATAGGCTGCAGCTGCCATATTCACTCAGTTCACCACTAAGGTGCGAATATCTGATAAATAAAGCTTCAAAATTCATGAAGTGGGAGGAATGAAGCCTGCTTGAATCAATGCTGTAAGCTGTCCAATGCTTTGCGATCTTGTACTGTGTCATTAAATCGTAGCCAAAATGGAAACTATAACATCTGGTTTTGTTGACATCCTTCTGATTTTTAGAAATACACAACAAATATATTCCTGTCTCATGCGCTTCATAGCTGAAGAATACCTCATACCATTTGTACAAATGTAGAGCATGCTGATTTTTTGTTACAGTGGGGTAGTCTAAATTGTTGTGCAAACATGATCTTCCTTTACTGATGGACAACAGATGCCAAGGCAGCTTACTGAATAAAATGCCATCTCCCACTCTTCTTGCATGTATTATAAACATATAATAGCAAATGAACTAATGATACGATCTTATGCAATAACTAGATAAGTTAAAGCAATGAAATAATTTCGAAGGCTTCTTTAGTTCCCTTTGTATGTAGAAGAGATTCCTAGTAGGTCAAGGGTACTTTTCTAATCAATTCACATAAAGTTAAAATGTGTAAGATTTTGCAGTTATGCAGCTTTGCTATAGAAATTAGATATTTAATTTCATTTATTAAATCTTGTTACATACATATTGTATGGCAGCATTTTCCACAACTAGTAAACATGGTGGTATTGAAACAGATTTTTAGAATTATTTAATATCCCTTGTTTAGTAACTTATTCAGCATTATCTTGCATTTTTGAGAAGAAGCACAAAGGATCTATGACTTTGAGTAGTATGCTTATGATTCTCCATGGCCTAAAAAGGGCTTGTGAAATTAAACATAAACAGGTGATAAAGCTTAGGTGTTAGTAACCTTCCTTTTATGTTGGAACTTTACCGAAATATTTTCCAGAGCTTTTCCAAAGCTGTACTGTCACTCTGGTTTATGGCATTGCAGGGCAACCAGACAGCAACTGTTTAACGAATAGCTCACTGACAGAGAGTTCATCCAGGATGGAGGTTCAATTCCTGTTCAGTCCAAAGGAATTACTGGGCTGTCTGGCAGTCTCTGACCCTTGTTGGGTAAAGGAGAGCAATCAGGTATAAGGATAGTGTTGTGGTTTACAGTGTGGGTGTTCACTTGGTGGGAAAAGGGAGAGTTTCAGTCCTTCTGTAGTAAGCATTTAGGCATTAGTGAAATAAAGGTTGGAGGTTTCAGTATAACTATGCTAGAGGTGCCTAGCTTAAGGGAGGATTTGAGGTTGTGAATTGCTAATGGTGGTAACTAATCTGTAGAGAAAGGTAGGGCTCAGGATGTGTTTTGAACAGTCTTTTCTTCGGCAGCTTACGTAGTCTATTCTGTAGCATCTGGTTCTTGTCCTGTGTTGAATAGAGTGGGGGTGCATTGCTCAGACCAGGCACTGGAGGCAATGTGTTTTGCAGCATGTTAAACCGGTGCTGTTATTCTGTCATAGTTATCTGTTTATGGGTGTATTGGTGAACACTGGAGGACAGGATGCCATATAGAGCTGCCCCCTTATTACTTCTTTCTGTCTGGAAAGCCAATTGTGAATTACTTTTTTTAAAGACAGGTAAAATGGGCCAGCCATGCAATCACTCTTGCAGGTTTTGGTGCTCTTCCAGCTATTTTGGTTCTCTGCCCTTCTCTGCAGGAGAACATGATGGGAGGGGAAGAAATGTCTGTCCAAGACTGTCAGCTGTGAGCTGGTAGAAGTAAAGATATTATTGGGAGAGAGTAAGCCAGTAACCTTCAAGGAAGGAGGATCCTCCAACAAATCTGGGAAAGACAAGAGGGTGTTTTGGAATACTTATTTGTAGAAGCTCATCAGGGAAGGTAGGAATAAGAACTACCAGTAGTAATCTTCACAGATGTAATGTATTGGGTGCTTATCCCTTAGCACTTTGAGTGCTTAGAACCCTGTAAGATTCCCAGGTCTGGCAAAATAGAGCTACGGTTCTATTTGGAGAACCAAAGGGTACTTCAGGGAAACATATTTTGTAGACAATTCCTAGAATTACAATGAATTAGTGGGAAAGACATAGCTATGGTATGTGGACCATTTGTTGCCATATCAATGAAAAACTACTGACTCCAAAGTGTACTCTGCAAAACCTTGGTGTAATTAGAATTTAATGATTTTTCTCATTTGAATTATTGATTTCTAACTTTCTTGATCTCCTAACTAATCCAGCTGTTTATTATAGGCTAGGTCTAAGGCAGGACTGAGGTGATGGGTTTGCTGCATAAATGCGTATCTGCCTACATACAGGAAGATGGATACGTTGTGAATGCAGTTAGTTTTCTCTGTGTGTCAGCAGAAGTTTTACCATCAAATCACTTGCCAAACTAGAGACTATAGAAGCTCAGATGAAATTCTGAGCCAAAGAAAAAAGGTGTAAGAAGGGGTGGAAAGGTGCTTATCTCAAGCAACATCGGATTTTGATTTAAGGATCCCCAAATTTCTCATCCTTGTGATTCTATTTAGTGGCTTTTAGGTTTAGGATTTTCCTCTGGAGCACTGTCTTGATGGGCTGTAATAATCTTTGTAGAGTTTGAATACTTAGTGCAGTTGTATCAAATGAACTAAACTGCCTAGGAAACAAACAGCTTCAAGAAGATATTCCCAAGAGAAGTGTCACACTTTTTGCCTGAGATTTGATGGGTTTTGATGTCTTGATTATACTGGGCAGAGGGAGGGTTCTTACTTTTTGGTGTTTTTTCACCTTTTCCATATATTAAAAAAAATGTATACTAAACCCAACAGTGTGGTGCAGTCCTGAAGGATGCTTGTCAGTGGGTAGGGTGTGAAAGCAGCAGTGCACTAAATGAGTGTATTTGCTTTGGGGAACATCATGTGCTGTGTAGAGCAGTGCCCTGCGTTGCTGGGAACTAGTCCTTGCCTGCCTGTCACTCTGCAGTTGAGTCATCCATTTTGTTCTGCAGTGTTCAAGTCCTGTCAGTATGATCTCTATGTTCACTTACCCCTCTTTACTGCAGCAGTGCCTTAACAACTCGGTGAAAATGTAGGACCCCTCCATCCTAAGGAGAGAACAGACAGATGGTCCCTGCCCTGAAGAGCTTACAGTCTGTTTTCTAAGCCTGGACTAGTATTTCCAAAACACTTAAATGAAATACTTCGTCACACTGTTTAGCAAGCAATGTGTCCTGCCAGCAGCTCTGCCAGATCCCCCTATCCAGGGGGCAGGCAGCTGTGGTGGGCTTGCTCAGCCTGCCCAAATCTGCCTGGCTGGCTGGAGCTCTGCCATGAGGAGCAGCTGCCCCCAGCTCTTCCTTGTGCTCTCAGCTGTGCTTCCCTGAACAGCAATGCTCCAAGCACCTGGGGATGTCTTGTGTCTGTGGTGTCCCTGAGGCTAGGGTGGGGAGGAGGGCAGAGTTTGGCCTCTATGCCTGGTTTCAGCAGGCATCAGTTTCTGTGAGCCTGGAAGTTATCTAGCACGAGGGTATTTAGGCTTTCCTATTCTAACTAATCCATAACATCAGAACAACAAAAAAAGTGTCATCTTTCCTTTATCCAATAAATACTATAAGTCTATTTGAAGCCATAGGGAATTAACCATCTTTTGGGGCTATGTACTGAAGTATCTGCATGCCAAAAACAACAGGAGAGGGTGTTAGGGATTGCATTTTACCTCCTCTGTACAAAACATCTTGGTCTCCTTTCCATCTCTTAGCAGAAATGGTGAGCATTTCAGAATGTCTTGTGTTTTGTCATCATACCATGAGTAACTTATGTTTTGTTGTTTGTTTGTGGAAAAGAAAAATACTGCTTTGGCCTGTACTACTTGTCCACATCTTGTACTGTGTTTTCACCACCAATGACAGATGGTTCAGATGCTGCTAGACCCTGTAATTCCCCTGCTTTGCTTGTACTTGCTAAAATTCTGCTATAGAAACAGTTAACTAAAGCCTGAGAAGCAATGCATTGCTAATGGATGGAATAGTCTGTTACTTGCTTAATTAGTTATGTTAAACAACCTGAGCTTTGGCATTATTAACAAATTCATTTAATCATAGTAAATAATGAGGATTATAATTGAAATTATGACCCTTGTCTCCTGCAGAGAATCTAAGTTGTGCCAAGTTTGCTTCATACCTGCTAAATCAGTGCTGATCAATGACTGGCAATGGCCAGACATAATAATGTATTTGCACCTCTTAAACTCTAGAGGAAGGGAAGCTAGTTCAAACATGCTCTGAGGATCTGAGGGAGAAAGTGAATGTTCTTTGCTACAGAAAAAAGTGGAAAGTGATTGCCACTAAAAATAGGAAAGTGCCAGTGTGTGTTGCTCATGCAAATGTACAGTGGCCAATAGGAAAACTTCTGACCCCAAGCTGGTCACTTAGTGTGCTGTCAGGAGCTCTTCTTGAGCTTCAGAGGAGTGGGGAGCATGTGGAACTTGAATCTGTTGCCAGCATTTTCTGAAACTTGATCAGAAAGGCAAGACTGAAAAAGTGGTAAAGACTATGCAAAGTCTTGGATGCCAGAATCTTCATCATGCAGTTGTACAAATGCCTGCCTATAGGGCATTGGGTACCAAAAATTGATGGGTTTAAAAAGACACAGTCCAGTGACCAAGCTATTCTAGGGCTCTGCAGTACTGGCTTCACATCTTCCATCTTTTCTGCTGTAATATCCGAGGTTGCCTCCTGGAGGAAAGACGCCCAATCAAGTAGTGCATTTCCTGTTTAAAGATCTAGTTGTATTAAATACACATGCTCACTGATGGCATAATAATATAGAGCCAAAATGGAGAAATACTGGCTTACAGGGGACCAGAATGTATTTGTAAATAGTTTGCATGAAAAGACATACTGTTCTGATATGTATATTCTGATCAGGTAACTGATGAGGAAACTTTGCCCTTAATTTCTCTTCCTATCTTCCTCTCTTTTTTTTTTCTGACAGCTGTAGCACACACTTGCCAACCCACATTCAGCATGTGACTGTTTGCAATTGCCTACCTTCCCTGTAAAACATTGCTATGATTTCTGTCTAAATAAAAGCCATGTGTGCCCATCTGTGGAGGAGGAAAAAGGAAAAAAGTTTCCTTGGGCAGCTGCTAATTGCAAGCTTCCCAAGTAGTGTTTCGTGGGATTGGAGCAGGATGATGCAAGTTCCCTTTGCCTTAGACCCCTGTGCCGAACGACACTTTCCAGCCCGGTGGGGAAAGCAGAAAGGAAGTGTGGGGAAAATGCCCCTGCCTGCGCCCTGCTGTGCCCAGGAATGATGGGCTGCTGAGAGTGGTGGAGTTGCCTCTGGTGTTTCTTCCTGACCTCCCAAACTGGGAGCTAACCTCTGCCATGGGAGGGGTAGCACTACCTCTGTGAATAATATTAGCTATTCCGCATCCATTGCTATAGTAACAACTGTATGAATATTCTCTGCTATAATTATTATAATTATAT
>NW_009616293.1:0-1705 GCF_000690535.1 Cariama cristata
GCCGGCGTCTTCGGGCGCCGTGCGGCGCTGCCTGTCGCCCGGCAAGGCGGCAGCCCTCCACAGGCAACGCCTGGGCCCGGGAAAAAACCGAGACTTGTCAGGACCTTACAGCGGCCTAGTCTGCAGCCAAAAACCTCTCCAAGTTAAAAACTGACAGAGTTTAATTGGCCTTTTGTGTTCGCTCGAGAAGATGGCAAGAGACATTTTTTCAGTGCGCTGTTGCCCCAGTGTACAGCGTTTTCAACTGCTTAGCAAACTCGGGGGGTAATTTCAAGTATCCCTCATGAAGCAGGCAGTCTAGAGACTGTTCATGAATGTCAAACTTGGTCTGGCTTCAGTATCTAGTTTTGAAATAATTTTACTCGCAAGAAATGTAAGTAATGCTACTGAATATTTGATTTAGTAAAAGCCAAATGTAGCTCCTCTTTAACACACCTACTTTTGAACGTGACTGTCATCTGAATGCTGTTCTATTTTATCAGCTTAGCATCAGTGGTTTTTATATATAGTGAGCTCTTCTTAAATAATGAATGAGAGAATGCACTCCAGAATAGAAGAGTTGCTCAAGAGGACAGTTATGTTTAAAGGCTCTGTTCATGCATTCAGCATTTCCAGAAGACAGTATTTATCTTTAGAGAAGATTTTTTTTTTAATGACATAGTATTCTGAACTGGTGCTTTAAGTTTCATTTTAAAAACACTTCTGAAATTTTGTACTGCTAGGAGTCGACTTCCTACAAAGAAGCATCTTTCAGAAAAATAGCATATGCTCATGTACCTAAGATGGTTACAATAATGTTGACATACAAATAAACACTTTCCTAGTTTCTTGGCATTGTTAATTTTCCTTTAATAGATGTTTTTATATAATGTAGTAACACGTGCAGTTCAACATTAGCTAAAGCAAAGGCTGTTCCAGTTAATCCTGTTCCCTATAGATCTCCAAAATCGGGAGAGGCAGTCAGTAAGTAGACCCACTGCGGCCTGGGATCGGGGCTGGAGTGCCCAGCTCAGCTCTGGAGTGGTGTGTGTCAAGGCACGACGCGGGTTTTTGTTAGTGTGGGTGTGGGCAAGAGGGAAAGGACACACTGGGTGTCAGAAACGAGCAGGAGTTTATTGGAAACTCCTGAGGAAACAATGAGATTCCATCTACTATGGAATGAATGCTCACACTAATCGTTTTATTTGCTGACTTAAGAGCAAAAGTGCGTTTTAAAGTCATACTTCTTTTTAAAAAATAAATAGTAGTGAAAAGATACTAAGGTCTATGGGTGACATTTCTTCATTTTGCAGAAGGGCACACAGTAAACCCAAGTTATGCTCTGCTAATCCTCAAGGTGGCTATCTATACACAGCAGCTGCCTTTTCCTCCATTTCTAGATCTGCCTCTTATGCTACTACAAAATGCGTTAGCATGTCTGCTATAAATCCTGTTACCCCAAATTTCATTATGTTTACATTTTTGGTGTATACAAATTACACATGGAATGTGTAAGTATTAGCCTAAGTACACCGTAATTATACTTGAAAAGAATAGGGGACAGACACATTACAAGAATAAAATATCAAAATACTGGGTAGGAATGACTACATGTGGTACACCTAATAACTCAAAACCAAATATTTTAAAATGTTTTTCTAGTCCATGTAATTAGGTACTTAACCCTCTATGATTTAAGCAGGAAAAACGGCAAACAGAGCACGTG
>NW_009616293.1:1736-19293 GCF_000690535.1 Cariama cristata
AAGTCTGTCATTCTACAGACAGAATAGTGCTTGTGAAATTCAAGCCAAGTTAATATCCTATTGACCCACTGGGCTTGCATTACAGCTCTGTGTCACTGACAGAGCACAGATGAAAGGCAGGCCAAGACTGTTGTTTACTCTAAAGCTCCTTCATACTCCTTTAGAAGTATAAAGGAGTTGTAAAGTGATAACAGGGGTTTGGCAGTGTAAAATGGGCCTGTTACATTTCTTTCATGTTGAAAACCCTGTCAGTAACACCACCACGAGATATTTGCCATTAAACTGCAAATTATTGCTTAAAACCACGCTCTTGTTAAAAGGGACATATTTTGTAATAATGAAGTATGGTAAACAAATTCCACTTTCAAATGACACAACACTACACAATTAAACATTATATAAATAGCATGGAACAGAATTTTGTTCTGTGCCAGGACAGTAGTATGGTATTAATTTATCACAGCATCACCCCAAAAGCACAGAATATTCGTGCAGGACAGCTGAATTTTTCTGCTACTTCAAACATGGAAATGGTAGGTATTTAGCCAGCTGCATTAAAAAAAAAAAAAAAAAGAGAGGAAAGATTCTTGTAGAAGCACCAAAGGCAACATTACAGCACTTTCTAAATATTAGCTATGTGATAAAAGAGGACTTGGATAAATATGTTAGGTATTTCTGCCTCCTCTTGTTTTTTCTCATTATCTACAGTTCTAATGAATGATGTGGTAAAATAAATAAGGTTTAGTTACACAGTTTGGGGCCTGAGAAGGAAATGCAGCACAGACTCTATGAGGTTGCCTGAAGCTGTATTTTGTAATAGAGATATTACAGCCACATTCTTTAACAAGAATAAGACCTTGCTGTGCCTATAATAAAATGCCAATAAAATCTGGCAGTAAATTGCAGTTTGTATATAACATGGGTTTATCTCACAATTTTTCAAGCTGATACCACCTTTGTATTCTATGGTTAAATATTGTATCTGTCTGGGTTTATGTAATCTATCTGGTTGGGAAAACATGAACTGCCTGAATCAGGGTATAAATCAAGGCAGGATGTTTTACTGTATTGCAGCAGTCCCTTCTGGTTCTTTAACTATCAAAAGCACAAACACCATCTTTCAGTACAGGCATCCTTAATGTGGCATTGCAAGGCTAGCTCATCTGGTGGCTGGTTAGCAAGGTTTAGACATAAACCTTCAGGTTAGTCTTCCTAATATGAGTCCTTTCATCTCAAATTGGTATGGAGGACCTAACTCCTATGACAACCACTTCTAGCCACTGCAGTGTTAGGATTTTAACCTTGCCTCGCTCCTATGCTATTGCAAAGCACTTTTTTTCCATATCTTTTGGTAGATGCATTTTAACACTGTGCTCTTTATGTATCCGAAAGTCAGTGCTTTCACAGAACACAAATTCTGAGCCAGTGCATGAGGATCCCTTTTCCATCACTGACTATGACAGAACATGCTTTTCCATTAAAATTTACCACAATTTTATGAATAGTCAGATAAATTGATAGTGTAAGTGCACTTGCCCTTCTCTTAGAATGGTATGCTGCCATTGTGAAAATTCCCCTTTTCCAATTCTTAACCACTTACACGGTATTTGACTGTTGGAAGTGGAACTGAGAATATAAAAAGAAAGATACTAGTTATGCATTCTGCTAGCAAACAGCATTGTAGACTGTAGACTTTTTTTGAATGTGCTAATCAAGTAGACGTTTAGGAAAGTACAATGCTGGGTCCCAGTGAAGGGCCAGGGGCTGTCTGGACCAAACCCAAGATCATGGGAGCAGGATGAGGAGGAACAGCCTGCTAAACCTGCTGTGGATGTCATGGTTCCTGGGCAAGAGGGACCTGTTCAGGAGCCGGCTGTGACCATAACAGCTAGCTCTACTGAAGAAGGCAGAATTCATGCAGAGCACCCTTGATTTGTAGATTATTTCATAGCAGTCGGCTATGCTCGTAATAACAGGTTTCACTTTTTTTAATCATCTAGATTAATTTGACTATGACTTACTCATTCTGAAATAACTGAAAGTAGAGGTCATGCTTAATATACTGAAAAATATACTTTCCTATTTTCTTTTAGCTTTATCAAGAGCAGGACAATAGCACTAAGCATCACAAAATAATACATTGCTTTTTGGCAACACATAAATTAACAGACTCAGAATTCAAAGCTTAGATACATCTGTGAACTGTCAGCATGAGTGAAATGCGCTGAAATCCCCCTTAGTTTTTGCTCACAATTGTAACCAAACCCATAAATCTAACTTTAAAGGAATGAGACTTGAGCCAGAAACCCATGCCTTGTCTACACTTAAAAGGGTTGGCTGGTATAGCTACACCTTAGAGCTGTATTGGCAAGCACAGATTTCTTTTCTGGTGTAACTTAAATCACTTTCCGCATGGAACATGCTAAACTGGCTAAAGGACTCTGCCAATATAACAGCATCTACACTAGGGCTTTTGCCAGTATGGCTGTAGCTGCATGGGAGTGATTTTTCATCATTCTGACAGCTATTTTGGCAAAACTTCTACATTTAGACTGAGTCCAAGTTAAAGTTGGCATTGTTTTATGTTGCAAATAAAGCAGAAGAGAAGCATTGCCAGTTTATGGCCCTGGTTTTACATTATTTTAAATTGTTTGTTCTAAAGGAATGTGTGGGGCAGGATCCATGTGGTCCTTTGGATGTTTGCCTCCCACATTTGTGCTGCATTAAAATCGCTTGATTTTTCAGTAAGTGAGCTTTGGCAATGGGGAAACTTATATTACTAAAAAAAGATAGCGTCCATATTATTTACTCCAGAAATAGCCATCCTGATGCTTTAAAGCAAATTTCCAAAGTGACGTGAACTGCAAAAGGAAGCATCTGGGCCAAAGGACGTGGATTAATGCGTCGTTCTTCTTCACTTTGTCCTCAGTTCAACAAAGAATTTAAGCACAGGATTAATTTTAGGCACACACATAAGCCCATTTCAAGTTTAGTAGTCATGTCAGATATAATAATGCTCCTTTCTGAACTTTAATTCAGCAGTTATTTGAAATTAATCATATGTTTAAGCACGGTGCGGAATGGGGATTTCTGTCAGAAGTGCAAGTTTACAGACAGTGAGGCTATTTATTGTGGTACCATCTGCATTTTCTTTTCTGAACTGGATGTTAAGTCTGTATTTTAAAGATGTCCCAAGGGGCATATTTTTCCACATAAGTACATTTACATAATTGGCTCTTTTTTCCTAATCTCTCTTTTGCTAAGTGTGTTTTTTCGGTTTCAGAGATTCATGCAGAAAAGTTTTCATTGATTTTGTACTTGTATTTACTGCTGAACTCTTTCCTCAGCCAGAGTTTGTGTTTGCACGTGTAATCCTCACACTGGGGTTTGCAAAGCTGCCCTTGCTGCTGGAGCTGCACCGCGGACCACAGGCCATGCCTCACCTGCAGCCAGCACCAGGGCTGTGCGAGGCAGATAGGAAGTTTCGTGCGTAATCAGTCAGCACTGAACCAGTGAGCCAATTGGATGAGGAAGTCTGATTTAATCAAGGCTTCTTCCTTCCTTTTTTGTAAAACACCGAATGTGCCTGTTAGAAGAAAACACAGACATATTTTTCTGTGCTTTTAAAATGCGAAGCAGGCTTTTCATGATTTCGTATAGACTACGTTGTGTGCACCACAACTAAAAGCTCTTCAACAGTTTCCAGGTGAGTATTCTGTGCGCTTTGGTTTCTAGTGTTACTTACAACTCAGTGAAGCAGTTGGAGTGGCATTTACCCTGAAACGGAACAGGATGAGTATCTGTTTGAATTCAAATTGTGTAATTTGTTGCAGGGGTTTTGAATTGGTTTGGATTTTTTTAATACGTAAAAACAAATAGTAGCTTAGTTAAAAGAGCTTACAATGATTTTTAGCTGTGAAAATGAAACTGTTTATATGAAGTACAGATGGTTTTCAAGGCAGATATATTTAAGGCAGAAGACTTGTATATCATAACATTTACTTCTGCATTCTTCTCTTTAAAAGTGTGTTCTGTTTCTCTGGTAAATCATGTTTTAAAGTGGTATTTTTTTATATATATACACACACACACATATATGTATGTATTTTAAGTATATAGTTATACATATATATAAAGATATTTAAATATAAACACAATTTTGCTCATAAGGTTGTACCAACTTACAACCAAGAAAAAAGTTGTTATTGGCTTTGGCATTTTCAGATTGCTCATTTAATTGCTATATTTGAGATTATCTTTACATTAAAAACAAATATTTGCAAGTTTGTGCTCTTGGGATAAACTGTCATGATTTTGAAAAGACTGAGCAGTTAGACAATAAGGTAAGTGGCTACTCTTCATGTTCAAAAAGCTGATCTTATGGAGAACTGGAAGAACAGTGAGAACTTTTACCTCCTAGTCCGAATTCCAAAAATAAGGGCTTCCATGATGCTCTTATTAAGGAGGATGACAACATGCCTGTACCTGCTTATCCAAGCCAGGCAAAAAAAGAGTTTGTGTTAGAGGAAAGTGGTTTGCACTTCCATTATTTCCAGTGGGGAAAGTAATTGCTTTTCTTTTTATAGCCCTGCAGTTTGCCAGAAATCAATAGGTCTGCTGAAGGAGTTTCCTCACCTCTGTATTCAGCATTGCGTAACTGTGTGGTAGACAAGTGGATGCAAAATGATATGTAGTAACATTCCTGTGCTACACCCTCTCATTTCTTAATAATCACTGCTTGGGCATTATTTTTACATTTGTAGCAGAGGCTTGGTTTTTTAAAAAGCATGTTGTACTGTTACTTGATTTTTACCTGTTGGCTGAATTGTGAGCAACACTTCTCTCAGGCTAACTAACAGAACACGGCACCCTGGCAAAGTTGTTAGGATGCTCTTAGAACTTTTTCAACTGCTAGTATAACATAATCATGTAACACATAGATTATTTAAAAAAAAATTATGCTGGGGAGATATTTATGTGGCAGAATGGCCAATCTGGTCTATGGAGTAGGCGTATATTGTGTTAGGCATTTTATCAGTATGTGGTAAAATAGTAGTCCCAGCAGAAGAGGCATACAGATCTACTACAAGCACAGTACATAGGTTAAAAGGACAAGTACAGGGAGAGTGCTTCTGTATAATAATTAGAAAACTCAGTTCTCCTTTCACGTAGCCATTGTCAGATTCAGTTGTTTTGTTCTCACAGTACAGAGACAAATCTCTGGAGAGAACTTTAAACTGTGAAATATGACAAAAATAATATGCTATTTTAGATATTGCCCTATTTTGCCCTACAGATTGTGATTAAGAACAGATGGCAAGTTTTGGAGTCTTGAGAACAGTAAATTCTAGCAGTGTAAGAGAGCCAGGCTGCTAGTTATACTGATTATCTCCAAGATTTTAGTTCATCTGAATTGATATTTGCAAGCTTGAGGGCAAAATAGAAGGAGAAAAAAATCTGTCCCCGCTGAAGTTTATGAGTAAATTCTCATAGATAAGAATGGAGTTCCCCACCTAAATCTTATTCAGCATAACTTCTTGTGGTTTTTATGTTTGATTTTAATCTGCCAAAAAGATATCCAAACACTTTCAGTGGTAATGGTAATAGGAATCATTCTTCACTGGTAGCTATGTAGATATTTCTATTTATTACTTTAGTTTTTATGAAACTACAGTTGCCCTTATACAAGTTCACAGAGAACAATGAGTAAGTCAATAAAAAAGATTACCAGACTGGATCCTCTAAAGGCATGCTACTAAGAGATGTCGTATTTTTTGTAATCTTTCAGTGATAGCTTGCAATGGACCAAGACTCTCACTGCACCGCAGAAAGGGAACTGCTGGAAGCTGTCAGCAGGATTACTACATTTTCTACCACAAGTCCATCTGATGAAGAACAAAATCAACCCAAAGCTGAAGTTTCATGTCAAGTGAGAAAAGAAAACCCAGAAAAAGATGACCCGCAAGGTTGATGCTATCCTTTAATTTTATTTTTCATGTTGCTATTTATGCCATTTATCTTTTATATAAAAAACTTTGCTTTATTTATTGCAGCAGTGGTCCGGATTTACACTGTTATACTCCAGTGACAATAAGCCTTGATTAAACTGGTAGTAATAATGTAGCAAGTGAAACAGATACACATCCTGGTGTGTATAAACACACAAGAGTTTTCCTTTTGAATCCCTTGCACCTAAAACGTATTCCAGATTTAATTTACAAACCAGGGACCGAAGCAGTGATCATCAGATGGCCTGTCTTGGGCGTACACTTTCTGTACATCACAAAATCTGAATTTCTTGGCAGTATCAGCAAGGACACCAAGATGAAGCTAATCTCAAGCAGTAGTCTCTCACATGCCTTATCAAGAGGCAGCATTGACCTTTTACTACGCCTAAGACTGCTGTCATCTGTTGTTAAAAAAAAAGTCATATATAATCCAAAATATATATAATCTCATCAAGATTGTCAGCCTGCAAAGATATCATAAACACCACCATTAGGAAATACATGCTTTGTAGAGATTGAGCCAAACCCCAAAGACCTCGATAATTGAAACTGTACGGCCAAATGATTAAGAACATGTAAAAGTGGGGCCACTGAAGGAGTACTATGATGTCTTTGCAATTCTATGTCTGCATCAAGCTGTTACCTTCCCGTTCATTTGTGGTCATTCACCTCCATTGTCTGAATGTTAGATACATTGCAGACTGACTTCAGCTGACTGCACTGACAGAGGCATTATTGATCAGAAGCTGGGACTGGTGTGCCCACTGAAATACAAATATTCCATTTCTTTATCCACTTTGCTAGCCTATATGCCACCTGATGAAAACTGTTGTCAGTAGATTTCAAAGACAGAGAAATCATGCTTTCAAAAAGCTACATCAAATTCCCCTGTAAGCAAACTCTTCAACTAGCTGTCCTACATTTTTATGTAGGCATATGTATATATGTTTGTGTGTGTATGTGACTGTGGGAGGAGAGAGAGGAAGGGAAGGAGGTATATGAAATATTTGTAGCTGTGGCATCAATTCAGATACAAAAGAAAAAGAGGAAGTCAGTATTCCTCCTTCAGCTGAGCTGGTTATCCAAGTTTCTCCTTTAAGGTTAGGATATTCATGTTTTTTTGGCTTTCACCTGTTACTGCACAAACCCAGTATTTGAATAGGGCCAGTATTTGAATATATGTCTGAATGTCCAGCTGCCTTGTATTATCTCCTCTTTTTAGCAGCAGAGAAGTCTGGAGAACCATCCAATTCCGCAAGACTGAGTCAGTGTTTCTTAGGGCTACTGCTGGGATGGTGAAGCATATCTCCTGTTCAGACTGTGCCCAAGGTTACAACCTAGACATACAATACTTCTTGTCAGTATTTTTTCAATAACTTTGTATTCTGCAGCTGATTTGGTGTCTTTCAACATGTCAGACCACAATAGCTTTCCTCAAAGAATCTGGATCTGTCTTTATTATTAGCAGGAAAATCACTTTATCAGTCTTTAGGTCTTGCTGTTACAGCAACAGAAATTCTAGGCTATCCTTTCACAATAAATGCATAAGTGTTTTCTTTCCAAATGCAAAGGTTATAATCTGAAATACTAAATATATTGGTTTTAGATTCCAGTGCATCCCTAAGTCCCAACTCTTCAATGACCACTAAGGAGCTTCAGGAATATTGGAGGAATGAAAAACGCCAGTGCAGACAAGTCAAACTCCTTTTTGAAATCCCATCAACCAGAATTGTAGAGCACCACTTATCTAAATATGTGGTAAGCTAAGAAATGAATATGTAAGAAGATCATTAATTTTTATTCACTCTACAGGGGTCTGCACAGCACGCAGCATGCCTCACTACATGAAAGCCTTACTGAGGGCCAAGTTTTGCAAGCTGTGATCGTTCCGAGTAGAACCTGTTCTCGCTGATCATATGGGCATAGCTGGTGGAATCTACCCCTGAAAAAAAACTCTGACAATCAGTTCACAAAATCTGCAGCAGTGGAAAAGTGATAACAAGTAAATTAGTAGCTTGAGTATCCTTAACACCCAAAGGCTTGTCAACATTAAGGAAATTCACACAAGCAGAAGAATATCAATATAGTTACACTTCCACTGAGCTAGCCTGCTGTAGCAGCTGCATTGCATTTATGTAACTTCCACATCAGAGATTTATGTTAGCATAAGTGCAAAATTCTTTGATGTTGACAAACTCTCAGACATCCTCCAGCTAGACTGCTTGGGATTGTTCCCCTTCCCTACCTAGAGCTCCGTTAGACGGCATATTTCTGTCGTATTTTTAAGGTGAAACATGAGCATGAGGGACAGGAACAAGAGAACAGGTTGGATTTTTGTATCTTTACTCACAGTACTGACACTTGGTTTTTATTTCTGATTCTGCTCCTGGCCTTCAGGAGGACTGATCTAGAGCAAGTGTCTTTCAGTACTCCTGTGAAATTCAGATAGGGGTATTTTCCTTGTTTGCAACAGCCTCTGAGATCTGAGACAAAAAATGCTAAGAATCATACTAGTGTTGCTGATACTGGGTGATGCAGCTTGGTAGAATCTGAAGCAGATAAATGTTCTGGAGACTGACCTAAGATCTTGTTGCACACTATACACACCTACTTAGATGCTGCCATTCTTGCATGCACTCAATAGTATCTGGCTTGTCAAATAGTTAAAAGTTATTTTAGTATAACTGTAAGAAAGCGAAAGTATCATTCAGCTTACATGCAAGTAGTTATACTTAGTCATAAGTTACCTGCCTAGGCAAAAAGATGTATATTACAACAAAATTGAGCCAATTTGAATGATAGTCTAATTAAATGGTATTTCTTCCTTTTTTCATGCACACTCCACAAATAAAAAACCCAAGTACTTGTAAATTATTCACTTAGCTGTCCTTGATAAAATGATAGCTTAAAAAATTGTTCGTGTAATTGTTTTGGATATGAATCTGGCATACACTTTTCAGCAGGGAACAGGACAAAGTATAGGAAAATGTCACAGTGCTTACAAATGAAAAGAAATCAGAGAAGTCAGTTCAAATTTAGAAACCTTTCAAGGAGCACCTGTAAAGATCATTTATGATGATTAAAAGAGAGAATTTCTCTTTAAGGAAAAACAAGGAAGAGAATCAGACAGACACTAGTGCCAGTACTGGTTTGCACCCTTCAACAGCAGCAAACAAAATAACTGGCATGAGTAAAACTGCTCCAGTTCCTGTACAATTCAATGGGAGCAGGGCGAAGTTGAATGTGAACATGGTCATTGTCCAAAAGGCAGCAAGGTCAACAGCCTGTGTCCTTAGCTGGTGTACAGTGACACAGTTAAGCTGGCCTCAGTGGAGCTCCACTAGTTTACGCAAATTAGGGGTTTGGCCCTTCCTGAACATCATTGTGCATGGATCAGGCCCGGAAGAGAATCTATTTGTACAACACATAACACACAATTTTATTTTGCAGCTATTTTTCTAATATCACATGTATTATCATCATTTTGAAGCTAGTGAAGAGCTGAGGAAGACATACTCTTGAGTACTGTTAAAGTGGGACAGCGTTGCTGTTAGCTGTTACTGAAGGATTTTGGATAGCAAATAGATTGTTGTAGAAATGTCACTTTTTTTTGCATTATTTATATACCAAGTAAGTTTGAATAACAGGACAATGATTTAGAGGGGGAAAAAGGCTTTGGAGTTGCTCCATCTTTTTTTTGCACACACCAAATATTACTGCCAAATACTCCTTCTTCTTTCACAGCATTAACAACACCCACAAATGCCTAGAAATGTCTGATACAAACATTTCTGTGTATTACGACCTATGTAAAATACATTACATTCAATATGAAGTCTGGGAAATCCATTCAGTTCACTGAAGATGACTGCAGCAGCCATGGCTGTTATAAACAAAGTACAGCTACAGAAATGCTTTGCAAGTGATTTTACATGCTTCAGTCTGCTGTGAGTTCACCATACCCAGTAACTTGCAGGATGGGATCTGTTACTGCATTGTTTATCTACAACTTACGTACATGCTAAGGCCAAGTCTGGTGACAAAAGTACAAAACAGCAGGAGGCGGTAATTACTAACTTGATGGCTGCAGATTCGAAAGATCAGGCCTACACTGAGCAAGCACCATAATCCCAGGCAGCAACTGAATTAGCAGCACTGCTATAAACCATAGCAGTATACAAGATTACACACATAGAATTGGTTCAGGAGGTTTCAGCTGGTGGAATATACAAGCACAAAGTCTTTTCAAAGCAATAACAGAAAAAATCTGACTGCACTGGGGCTAGGATGGTCCTTCTCACGCTTATTTTTTTGTTTTATTGTGTTTAGATGTATAAAATCATCATTTTGCAAACAGGGAGTTTTGACAGCAACAAGTCTGTAATTGAACGGCGTTATTCAGATTTTGAGAAACTGCACAGAAATCTGCTGGAGGAGTTTAGTGAAGAAATGGAAGATGTGACCTTTCCCAAAAAAACTCTAACAGGGAACTTCACAGAAGAAATAATCAATGAGAGAAAATTAGCCTTCAAAGACTACCTGAGACTTCTATATTCTATGAAATATATTCGAAGATCCAAAAAATTTATTGACTTTTTAACAAGGCCGGAGCTTCAGGAAGCATATGGTTGCCTGCGGGGTGGCCAGTACACCAAAGCTTTGGAAATCCTTTTGGAAGTCATTGGTCTGCAGGAAAGGCTGACGAGAGGCAACCTCGTCTCAATTGTCCCTACTCTCTGTGCTATCGTGGTGTGCCACAAGGACCTGGAAAACCCAGCAAGTGCCTTTGAATATGGAGAAAAAGCTCTATCACGCCTTCATGTGCATACCAGCCACAGGTACTATATTCCATTGTTAGAAACAATGATCACTTTGGCATATGAACTTGGCAAGGATTTTCTGTCTTTGCAAGAAAAACTGGAAGAATGGAAAGCAAAAAAAGATCCCATACGGGTTCTTACCCTGAAAGAACTTGCAGTTCGGGAGTATGTACAATGAACACAAGAAACAATTTCATTAAAGAGCAAAGCTGTCAGCTCCTTTTCCTGAGCACAAACTCTTGAAAGAGTAAGAACTGGAAATTACCTGTTTGGCTAACATAACTTTATATTAATGGAAAAAAAATTAAATCAAGTATCTTCCATGTTCAAAAGGGACATTAACATTTATGTTGGAAAATACTATATTTACTCTACAGATATGAGGAGCACCTAAGCTTATTAAGGTTTTTGGAAAGAAATTTGCAACAAAAAGTCATTTGTGATTTGCTTATTTTGAACATAGGCTATTTCATGTGAAAAGTCAGAATAGGAGAATACAATGAGTAAAGCACTTAAGAATCTGCAGAATCAGAGGCAGTGCTTGCTCGTGTGGGAACTACTTCCTTTCAAGAAGAGAAATATCTTCTCAGTCACTGCAATCTAAAGGATGCATCTTCAGACACTGAATGTAGTTTTTTACTCCTCCACCTGAAGCCTGGTCAAACAGCATTTTGCCATTTCTGAAAATGGTGGGATTGGTCCTGTTCCCACTGAAGTCAACTGCTGTCAGCAAGAGGACCTGGGGGTGAAGGTTTACAATCAACTTTGGTAGGAGCAAAAAATACAAGTGGTGATCATTCCATCAGAGAGGAGGGAATATGCTTCATCTCCCATTTGTAGCTAATACGGTTTTATGACTTATATTGAAGGCGCATACTTGTTTGGGTTGATCTGTAAGTACAACTCTGACCGGGGTGGAAAATTCATACTACATGCACTATATATATAATGGAAAGGAACCACAGAAGGGTGCTATTGGGGAGAACATCTGGCTAATATAATTCTAGCATTTAATTCTGATTATCAAGCTGTGAGACACACGGTTAACAGACAGTCTGTGTTAAGCATGTGCTTCCCTGTTGCCTTTCAGAGATTTATGTAAATTGGGCATTGCCTTAGTTTTACAGCCTGGTACACCATGCAAATATCATCTTGGTGGCACTGCAATAATTCTTTCAGGGATCCAACCCATATATACAAATACTAAGCTTGTCTTGGCCCTAACGCTCCTGTGAAAGCTTCCTAAGAGCTGAAAGAGTCTCTATTTACCTGCTTCTGTAATTTCCCTCAACTCAATTATCTCTCCCATACACTTATTTTAATAATCTGGTAAATTAATTCTCATAAATATTATAAATAACATGTCATACTATCATGGGTCATTATTCTCTGCTGAATATAGTCCACTGAGTACTTTCAGGTCTGTACTCCAGGTACAGATACTAAATGCACCACAGTGACACTGTCTATAAATTAGGAATAGCTGTATTAACTTACCTTCCAGACACATAAAAGAATCAGCTAATTGAACGTGCACTGAAGCTGAAAAACATTGCTCTGCATTATTACAAGAAGGATGGCTTGGAAAAAATACAGAATAATAGGAGTGTCTAGGGTAGAAAGTTAATATTTTAAGTAGCTATTAACAGCTAGGCATTAAACTCAAAATATGTGGATTATTTGTTATTTGACAATTACTATTTTTTCTAGTTATACCAGAAGTAAGAGAATTAACAGTAATTAATTAAGAGACTTAAGGACTAATCTTCCCACAACATACCATATTGCGGAACAGTTAAAATGGATCAAAAGTAACACCTTAGAGGATTATGTCTGAATCGGTAACACAGTGGCGAAGAAGAAAGCATTCTCCATCAGACTCGGGCAACTTGAAGTTAAGGTAGAAAAGGAGCATGGCCATCATGCTGCTGTATCTGCACAGCAGTCTGTGGTAAAAGACCAAAAGAAGAGGGAAAAATAATTTTGCCCCTTTTGCTCCCTCTCATCATTGTGTGCAGCATCCCAGGCACAGCTGCCTTGGATTCTCCTCAGGTTCCTATGGGGACTGTACGTGAGTAGCTAATTGTGTCCACAAACCCTCACCTTACAGCCAACTACAAGATTAGAGGGTCCATAAGTACATGCTGTCTAGCAAGGACAAGTACCAGGTGAGCAGCACATCAGAGAGATCTTACTTAACCTTTGCTTGTTTCAATCTCCGAAGGATTAACTGATCCAAAGCTAACCAATTTTTGTTGGCATGGCAGTGCACATTAGGAATATGAGGAGGTGCAATTTGGCTAAGAGAAAAATTCAAATAATTCAAAAGGCACTAAAATAATCAGTGCCAAAAAAAAACCCCACTGTTTTGTTGCTGTAAGCCAGATTTCTTCTGAGAATGCACTAGCAGAGTTTTGACAGCAAAATGGTCCTAGAATAGGTCACTTCGTCCCTGTCCACCAGAAGGCAGAGGTCAGTGTCCTTGTATTATGGGGGAAAATGAGCTAAATAAATACAGGAATGGTGTGAAGAAAGAACAATCTGCCTGTTGGGCACACAGTCTGTTGGACTGAACTTCTTTAATGGAGAGCCTTTTCAGTGGGGCATCTGTGGCAATCAGTCAGCCACAATGTCTTCAGAGCTACCCAGGAAGAACATATCACCTGCCTCCCTCAAAGGGCTGATTTCAATTTCTGCTGCATTGAGACTTCCAGTCAAGCCACTTCATGTATGAATCCACAGAGCCTACAGCATGTGCCATCAAAGGGTCAAGCGTAGTGTTCATAAAATCAGTTTGTGATTTCATTACTATTAGAATACAACAAAATTAAAATCTCTGCCAGCAATTCAACCTTCCCCAGGCAAATCATGTATGTATTCCCTTCCTACAAAAGCAGAGCCTCTGCCCTTCAGATTTATTAATCTCTTCAGAGATTACATTGAAAGTCCTTGGAAAGAGAAAGTTAGTACAGCGACGGCAACGAATGGGGACCCACAGGGCCTGGATTTCCCCTGGAGCTCTGCCACAGATTTGGTCTGAACTTTGCACCAGTAACTTAACCTCTGCCTCCCTATTTCCTCACCCAGTACTTCCCAGTAAAGTTTCCTCATTCAGGTTTTCAGTACTCACTGAAGAGAAAAGCTGTGAAACTTCACCAAATAACTTAACTCCAGCATTTAACTTAGAAATGTAAGTTGGGATGGAGGCAATTTTGATTTATAAAAACCTAATTCATTTCTTGAAGATATCTTGAAATGGAAGAGAACTTAGAGGCACCAAGTTGCCAAACCTTTGTGCTTATTGTTGATTGCATAGTTTCTTACTAAAGCAGTCTTATTTTGGAATCAGGCGTTACTTTCCTTACACACTAGAGAAGTTACAAGATTATGTATTTATTGCATTGGACTGTAGTGAGACTATGCTGGCTCATCAGCTCCATAGGCAATCAGCCAGTTCTGATTTCTTAGCTGTGTACTCTCGGAAACTGGTTAGACCTGCCAAAAGAATTCTGCTTTCATTTACTCACATTTCAGAAGTCAACTTCTGCACATTCTTTTTCACTTGATTTTTAAAGCAAAGTGCGTATTCAGCTGTTACACATTACTAAACTAAAAGGTAATGGCATAACTGACCCTACTATCTTCCACTTGGAATGACAGCCTGTGAGGACTGGGTGCCCTCTGCCTGTACACGTGACGATCTTCCATGGTTAAAAACGTGTAGCCAGGTAGGGCAGATGTCCTGCAGGGAGTCAGAGAAGATTAGTCTCTTTCCCCATTAACATTGCCTGGTACAGGGATACAGTAGTGGCTGCAGAGACCCCATCCATTAATTGAATCTGTCCTGGCTTTTTCATAAGATCTATAAAAATTAAATGGGTACACTCCACCTGCCACCACGTCTTGTTTTTCCTCTGAATAATGTTTTAAGAATAGCTTAAAAAGGAAATAGCTAACTTTTTTACCCACATCTACCTGTCTTGCTTATCTATTGCCTTTCCTTAACACTTATTAAGAAGCCATTGGAGAAACTGACTAAAATCCTTGGGCATGCTCCATGGGGTTTGCATGCTGTCCCCAGAGTACATATCCCACCTCTCCAGGTGCCAGGCCAGCAAAAGTGAATAGCACTGCATCAGTGAAGCTATTTTGGAAGAAGAAAACTCTGGCACTACCACATATGCAAGAACGGAACATAAATGAAGTAAGCAGGTGGTTCCTGCTTCCAGACAGCCATTTTACTCCCGCTCTTCATTGCTGTACAATATTTGAGTGATAAAAGCCTGTTTTATAAATAAATCCATTTCATCCATTTCCTGTTTCCCAAAACAATGTATGCTTTTTACAAAAAATGTCTTCGGTTCAATAAAATAAATGGAAATGAGCAGTTGCCGGGATTTGTCCTGCTGCACGTTCAACATTCATCAGCCACTCTCCATACCTGGAAGTCAGCTGGTCTGGAGACTCAAGCTCTGCTCCTGGCAACGTCACAAGCCCACTGAGTGACCTTGTTCAAGTCTAATCAAATCTCAGATTTCTTTTGAATGCCACTATTGCTTTGCCCTCTTCTATAAAGCTATACCAGTACATTCCAATGTATCATTTTCCTCATTTTACAGCAGGGGGAATTGTGGTACAAATAAGAAGTGATTTTTCCCAAAGTCTAATACAGTGGTCCGGAGACCACACTCCCTCTCTGGAGAAATAAACACAACTGGCATCACAGCTTTGCAAAACAGCGACATGTCACGGTTGCATGTTCTTAAGTATATCTTGCATGGACAACCACTACACAGCATAGTTTTTTGCCTAATATACTCCTGAGACAATTGCATGTGATGTCTATGGAAAAGAAACAGTTGAGTAACTCTGACTAATTAATATATCTGAAGAACTAATAAGTGGTTGAATAGAGAAAATATTTTAACTGCTGCTTCATAAAAATAATAAAGCAAAGAGTCTTGCGTAAGAGATTTTTAGAATATATAAAAAAACTTCCAGGCTTCAATGTCATTTTCCACAAGAAGGAACAGAAAAATATTTTCAAATACATTTTTCCAGTTTTAAGAATTTCTTAGAACTCTGGTATTTCTTTCCACTGCTCTTGTAGTCTAAACAAAAAGAATCACACAACCACTACAGAGTACCATATATATTAGCAATCCACTTTTCTCAACAACAGCACACAATGCATCAGAGCTTTTCAGTATGATCTTGCTCTTCACATTGTCATTAACACCTCTGAAGTATACCTGCAACAGATAACAACCCAACTATAAATTCACATTTCATTTTTTTCCAGAAAAAAAGGTCAAAAAAAATATTGTCCAAACAACATCTGCCTAGCATGTCTAACAAACCACAGGCTGCATACATACAAGCTAGAAGAAAATTTAAATAAAATCTGGGCAGATCATCTCCAAGAGTCCATGGAGAGTTGTGTTATGATCTATTGAGCTTTGCCCCATTTCCATATCAATTATTATATCATTTGGGGCATTAAGTAGATAATACTGTTTACACAACTTTCTAAAATAACTAAAGAAGCCCATGAGGATGCCTAGTTACTTATGAAACATATGCAGACAAGATGCTCTCTGTGCAATGCAGCATCTTGTTTACAGGGAATCCTGTGATCTTTATCGCATACTTGTTATTAACTCCTGTTATCTGCTGCATCACTGGAGGATAATATTTGCCTTCCTGAATCTTAATAAGGCTAAATACATTTATTGAATTCAACAGATTTGTACAAGCAGCATGGGAGTGGAGTTCAGGACACAAGATGAAATCTAGGTTTTGTGGCTCAGCAGCTGAGCAAATCAAGTCAAGAATGTTTATTTTCTGATTAGATCAAAGGCAGGAGCAAGATGTGTTGAAAAACTAAACACAGTTGTAATGCTGTAAAATACAGAATGTCAATTCCCATCTGGATGAGGTGAGAACCCCAAAGAACCAACCCATTCACATTACAACATATGTTCATCACACTTTGTGAGTATATATTTGCTCTATATATAGATACACAAGACACTAATTTTCACGTCAGACCAGTGAGAGTTGAGAGTAACTACATTGAAATAAATTCAGTTATAATGTAATTGAGAGCAGAATAAGGTTTACTGTCTATATAAACGTGTGCTCAATCTTTATATGTAATGGATGGGTGGATGGACAAATGGACTGACAAGTAGATAGAGCAAACAAATTTGAATGTTTTGATGCTTAATAAACGTTTGCCAAGTGTTTTAAGAAAATCAGATCAACGCTACTTTTACAAGTACCACATAGTTTTAAACATAATACCTTCTTTAATTAGAAAGAGGAATACATCTGTAAATCTGTGATTATTTGGGCAAGAAAAATACTGAAGAGAAACAGAGTAGATGGACTTTCATATACTAATCTCTCTAAACTAGTGTAATCTAAATATTGTTTCATTCCAGGCAGTGCTAGCGTCGACTCTAACTGTGATAGCCGAAAGGAAATCTTAAAGAATTTTGCTGAAAATACAGAATTTAAACCCTAATATTTTCCTCCGCTGCTAACAAACATTTCTAAGAGGTTTGCCTCCGCCCTGCCAGCGGGCTGCAGTGCCACTAGATGGCGCTGCAGCATTGGCGGGAGCTCAGGACCCCCGCGAGCTGAAGGGAACGGAAAACAAACTTTCTTTTTTTAACGACTTGAATTATTATTATTATTATTATTATTAATCTAAAGTCTAACATT
>NW_009616294.1:0-36225 GCF_000690535.1 Cariama cristata
GAGGTGGAAAGATTGGGAAATATGGGGGAAAAATCTGGAATTGCTTCAGCACTGACTCATTTAGAAAAAGGAGAGAAATTTAAATTGATTGTGTCAACTCCTCCTCTCTCTGCTGATCCAGTACCCTTCCAACATCTGTCTTTAATTGCCTAGGGCACCTCCTGCTGTCTTCCTCAACATGGGCACTCTCCCTTGCCAGGGAGATCCTCAAACTGATCGGCTGTATCCTGACCAACTGTGCCACTGCAAGATCTTACTAAGGGATAAAAGAAAAGAAAATGTCTCAGTGAAATAACAAACCTTAAGCCACAATACTTTGCCAGCCCCAGTTCCCTTCAAAGCCAATGCAACTCAAGCTGGCACCAGCGAGTGGCTGGCAGCCCTGTGGCTCTGCACCCTGGCAGCAGAGCCATAGCGTTGAGAGAAAAACACACATTTCCTTCACTGAAAACTAGGAAGTCAAGCAAATGCTAAAGTTTTATAAGCAAATATTTATGAGGCGCAGTCATAAAAGAATTTTACATCCTGCTATTCAACACTAGGGCACATTATTTGGAGTTACTGTAATACAAACTAAGAGCTCTGTATAGCAACTGTATGTAAGAGTTTTGTATCTCTTTCTCACCCTTCCATCAAGCTTCTATTCTGCATCCCACCTCCACACTTAATTCAACCCTCCTCTTTCACATTGTTTCGCGACTGGGGTTTGACAAAGATATTTTGTAGCAACAGTTTTCTGCACCACCAGAGCGGGGCCCCTTTTATCAACGCCCCTGTAGTACCTCAGGGTTTTGACAGAAAATCCTATGTAACACAGACAGCGAGCTTGTCCACCAGCACATTCCCACCATCATCAATTGGAAACGCTTACTTAAGAAAATCTGCCAATATGTTCCACTCAGCTCTGCCTGCTCCGATGGCAGCGCCGTTGCTGGAAATGAGCACCGGGCAACTTACTGTGAGGGCTGCCGCTGCCACCCCCCAAAGTTTCCCCTCTCTTAACTACCCTACTTCAGATGTGCTGTCCCAGGGCAAAATAAAAGCCCTCCTGTTTGTCATCTGTGGCAGAACAACCTGCCGGGGGATGAGGATGGGCTGGCTGCCCTGGGCACCTCTGCCCTGCACCGGCTCCTGTCTCTCTCCTTCAAATATTTCAAAGAAAAGGGGAGGATCTACGAGTTAGCAGAGACATAATGGCTAAAACAAATCAGTAGTCGTAACAACCTTTAGTTTGTCTCGCCTTGTTTTACTGTTCTACTTTAGATAAGACACTAATCACCTGGGAAGGGGGAAAGGGAAGAAGAAAGTACTAGCGAAAGCAAGTAAGCTGTTCTCCCCCAAACATGTCTTATCTCTGGCAAAATAGTCTGGGTCCGAAGTGTATAGCAATAAAATATTATGGTTTCCTCCTATTAGCCATTATTCTCAGCATGTAAAATTAAAGTCTGTTTTCTGCAATAATTAGCCTTCGAGGGTTTCACTGGTGCAATGTTTTAGCCTATCAAAAGGTCTAAAACAGAGTTCATGGTTTCTCTTTTATTTTGGGATGGGAGGGAAGCTGTGAAAAATTTGAGAAAAGAAAAAAAAATCAATACATATCAACTTTGGCAACAGCAGCTGTTGGCAAGTGTTCCTTCTTTCAATAAAGCTGTCAATATAGCTAAAAGCTTAAGGGTCAATTTCCAGAGAGTTACCTTCCCAGACTAAAAAAATAATGATTATAAACATTCTTTGTTTCTGCCCCATCCCCACACTCTTTGTTTTCCTGTGGTAATCGGCAGAGGCAAGCTGTCACTTTTATGTGCATGTCCTGAGCACAAAGAAGGGGAGTGTGATGTGATGGCAACCCTAGTCCCCCCAGCCTGCCTGCCTGCCTGTAAAACAAACAAACAAAAAGCAACAACAAACATCATGCTAAATCTTTTGGGGGAGCGGGGGAAAAAAAAACCTTAATTTGATTCATTGTGCTTAAAGCTGTGAAGAAGTTGTCCACAAAAAACTACCACACTGGATCCTGGCATGCATCCCGAAATTTGAAGCGCTAGAATTATATATGGTGGCATGTGTCAGGCCATCTCACTGCACCTAACAGTTGTCTCCAGCTTCATTTCAAGCTAATTAGCCACAAAAGTCACTTGAGAAAATTCTCCTCTTCATGGGGATTTCACATAAAGGGCTGTAAAAAGCATCACCGCCTACTACAGAACTGAGGAACTGGGAAAGACTACAAAATTCTGCACTAAACCAAGATGACGAACATTTATCAAAAATCAGTCAACTCTATCAAGCACTAATAGGACAGAATCAAAATTTTTTTAAAAAAATCAATAAATTAGCTCTGGCCATGACAAAGCTCATGGGTTTAACTTGATATGCCATTAATATGAAAAGAATTTGACAGTTTACATAAGGGATGTGACCTAGTGCCAACAACCTCTGGCTTCTACATTTTCCAGATGGCAAGAGATTAGGCTAAAGTCTTTATTCTCATAAGAAGATTTTTTTCCTCCATGGAAAAACTATAAAGGACAATTCTGTTCCAAACTTCAAGTCTCCTTCACAAATGTCTACTCAATTCCAGGCCTTAACTAATGTCTAGTAAAAGAAGTCTTTGGGCCTGAAGCTGTGAAGAAGAATAAAAAAAGAATGAAGAAAAGAAAGGCTAAGGCAAACCTAAGTTTAATGCTTGCCTTTAGAAGATATATTGACAAAAGCAGTGGGGGAGAGTTTGGACTATCATTAACTTAAAGAAAAGGTTGGCAAGTTTCAACTGTGGATGCGAACGCCTGCTTGAGTTTGATCTTGATGGACTCAAGACAGGGAAAAAGTTAAGCCTACTTACTTATTAAAAAATGCAGTTATGTTAAATTCAGTATGTACTGTTTCTCTCACTTTGATTTATACCCATCATTGACAAAGACTTTAAAGGACATTCCTGTTTAATATGGTAAAGAGCCACAGCACAGGGCACTGTCTCTACTTTGCAAACGTTAATATGAAAAATCATCCCTTGACAAAGCATGATACTGTTTCCCATTAATCCCTGAAATACAGCAAAGAGGGAAAGTGGAGTCTTTCATTGCTTCTCGTCCAGAAGATATGGATGATTAATCAAAGTGGACTGTAAGGTGAAAATATACTGCGTGAAACGTAACTCTTGCAGACAGAAATTCCTAACCGATTAATCAGATTAAACATTAAAAAAAAAAATCAAAACATGTTCTTCAGTGCCCAAGGTATCAAAAAAGTCACCTGAGAGAGTGTTCACTTCTCCATCACAAAGTATTACCTCATTTCTTGCTTTACTGGCATTGCCATAGTAACCTTTCCCCTGCAAGAAATATTCCCCAGGGGCCACCACCCCCTCCAGCACATGCCTTCAACACCTCGTATGCTGTGCTGTATAAATTGACTCGTCTCTGAAGACTCAGTAAATTCAAGCATTCAACACACACCGGACCTCAGCCATTAAAGGATCATCTCTGAATGTAAGCTTAACAAGTGCTCTATGCAAAACACATTTTAAAGTAATCAACATTTTGGCTCAGTCCAAGGTGGGGAGAAACAGAGCAACTATTACCATGACATTGTTTCCTTAACTAACCCTCTCTTCCCCCCTGCCTTTGGTAAGTCATTTTACACATGATCATCTTTCATTCTCAAGCATATAAGCTGGTAAAGATAAATTTATAGTACTTTCCACATAACAATCGTGTCACTCAGACTCACACACTAGAACAGTCCTGCAATCATACAACTTTAGAGCATTATTTAAGGAAGTGAGCTAAGAGGATGACATCATAGTGCCAGGTTTTCCTTGACTGTCCAAAAAGAAATAAGGCAAAAAAAAAAAAAAAAGAAAATATTTGGATAATATACCAAGTGACCATTGTGTAGACTTCTCTTTGGAAGGAGTAAAAGCCACAGTTTTGTTTGTAAAATAATTTGGGGGATGGTCAAATACTACAAACAGTAGTAGGGCTCGAGGATGTAAAAATATTTGCCATAAAGTGGTCTCTTACAAAAGACAGGAGTTTTTTTTCCAGGTAAGGTAGTTTACCATTTTGTGCCAATTCTGGAGCCTTTTGTGATTATCGAGTTCAAAAAACAGAGGGATTTGACACACTCCGAAATGATATTTCTTTTCAGTCCCACCCTTGGCCCATTTCAGGCTACACTGATCCCATCCAGCAGGTGAGGACAATAAATCCTCCCAAACTCCTCTCCCCACCTCCTCACTAGCAAAGGACTGCTCCGCACCAAGTAAGAGGGGTAAATGGGTTTCATGACTCTTTTCCCACTTTGCCCGTGCTGCTGCTCCAGGTAACAGCCCCTCTGCTACTCTCACCCCATCCATGCCACCTCCACTGCTTCTGCAATACAGCCTGGTATGGCCCCAGTAAGTCCGGGCAGGTTTGTACACCTTTACTGGTAGGATTTTGTTTTAAACCCAGACTATTATAACCGAAGCATGAGCATTTATTTCAAAGACTCTGTGGCAGCAGTATCTTCTGTAAGAGCATCAAAGTGGGGAAAAGCAACTAGGGAAGGGATCACTTCAGCTTGCTGAGTTTAGTTATAAACAAACCATGAAGTTTCTGATATTTCTCAAATGCTCAGAGAGGATTTGATTTGTTTAACGAATAAGGAAAATTTAGAAGAAGGTTAATTCGGCACAGTAGAGAATGGAAGAAAGCCATACGGATCTAACTGCCTTTTAATGTTCAACTTAACCTATGTCAGCAGCTGCTTCTTCTGCTTTCAACAACATACTATCTGCCCAGTATTTCTAAGTGTCGTTTGAAAAGACAGATTTGTTCAGATCCTCATGAAGACTGAGCTCCATTTCTGTTTTAAGTGTGCTTTAAGCTCTTCCCCTTTTCCTTCTCATGTATCCCTTAGTTTCTATACATCCAGTTTTGTTTTCTCTTCAGTTGCATTGTACTGCATTTCTACTCTGTTCTGTAATTCATAATCATTTATTTCATGCTTCCCAGGCATGAAGAGAAGTGCAAAAACAGAAGAAAAGGAGAGTCTAAATTAGTCCATGTCTGTATGGAATTTTATAGGGAGAAAAGATGTGGTATTTGACTGCTATTGAGGGAGCACCAGATTCTAGAGATGAGTGGGACAGCTGGAAATGCCTTGGATATATTTTGCCTTTCAGTTCCAAAAAGCCAGTCTCTTTTAGGATTAAATTAGAAGGTTCTTTCTTGACAGGGAGAGCTATAGATTTGTTTGTCAAAAAAACTAATCAAAAAACCAAACTAAAGTTCTAAAAAAACCGAACAATGCTAGGATAGTATAGTCTAACAAAGGAATCCTGATAACTCAGTTTATCGACTTAATTAGTACATACCTTGATGCGAGATTCAAATACAATTTCTATGCAATCTAGGCATCAGTGCACACATTATCAATAACAACTAACTAAAAAGAAGGAATATTAACAGTCACAAACCTCAATTTTTCTTTGCGAGCTCCTTTTAAAAAAAACAGCTTTACAAGTATCTAAAACAAGTTTCTGTTGTTTATTGGAGGGGCTCAGCTGAAGGCAAGGCAGGGGAGGCATCTTTAAGCCCTGGTAATAGATTGTAATAGGGATATGATTAAATAACTCCTTGTAATCTAGTATCCAGTGGCTGGGATAGCTGTGTAGCTGTGCATTGTACCTTGCGGATGTACAATTCTAGTCCCTTAATCAAAATGAGGCTGAATAGATTCAAGAGCAACAGAAATTAAAGTACATTTGGACACTGCTTTTGGTTTGTCTACTTCCTCTCTGTGCCAGTAGAAGACATTTTCCCCAGATGGTGTGCTAAATTGTGTTCACAGATCAAAAAGACCACAGGCCAATCAAACAGGTTTTCACCTTTCATTGCCAGCACTTCTTTTCAGGTCACAAAACCTAAGCCAAGATCCTTACTTTCAAAGCAGCAAACAGCATTCTCATTTCTTGTGTCCTTCAGAGTTCATCTGAAGCCATCATTCATATTTGGTTATTGTTTTCCTGAACAAACAATTCACAAATATATGAACAGTACCCCCCAGGGATTCTGGCAAAGAGTTGGTTTGTGTATTTTTAAATAGATGCTGCTTATACAGCAGTATTTTCAGTACAGGGAAAAAGCACATCTGCTTTTGTCTCGAGGATGGTGACCCTTATCTGTTAAACCCCCAAGAGATAATGTTGACAGAACTAGAGTTGCAATTTGTCTAGTAGCATTTGGAAATTAGAGCAGCTCTTCGCAGCAGTGGGGTGTTTCTACGATGCACCTAACATTCCAGATGGACTGCATCCAAAATCCACTTGTCCAACACAGAACAAGAAAGAGTATCATTACAAAACATAAAGAGAGATCAGCTTGCCCTCTCCCTACTTAGATGAAATCTGAGCACAGTATTTTGCCAAGTTTTAGAAAGACAAAGATCATTTTATTTTAAATTGCTGAGCTCTATAAAGAGCTGCTTTTGTAGAGACCTAAAAAGAGATTAGTTGGGTGATCTTTAAATGTAAAATGTGTCCCTCAGTAGCTTCAGCCACAGAGCTCACCTCTCCTTTCTGAACAAAACCATGTACCTTGCCAAAAGTTAAATTATATCATCGCCGGAAATCACAGATTTTGTTTACCGTCCAAAAGTTGAAAAAAATCTCAGCATGCTGGAGCTTAAAACAACCTATGGGTCTCATTTCAAACTTGCAGGCTATGCTTTTAAATTGGGATTTGCCTAGAGTGGAGGGTGGGCACACCCTCTTCTAAATGCAGATTTTAGATACACCTTTGATTAAAAAAGTGTTGATCTCTTTCTACATGCAAACACTTTGTTTTTAAAGGAAAAAATGAACTGCACTACTCCATCCTGCTTAGCAGAAATTTGTGCTAAACATTTTATAAAACTTTGGTCAGGCAAAAAACAATCTTCAAATTGGGAAGAGGCAAGCAAATTGATTTTGCACTAGTAAGCACAAACCTGTACACACACTGGAGCGGAGAGCTTGGTATGCCTGCTTCACAACTAATCCGAGGGGAAGCTAAGGTTCTCACTTCAGTGGGTGAGCTGTCTGGCAGAAAGTAACAGGCAGCCCTCTTACCTTCACCGATAACCAAAGCAAAATGTTTTGTTCAAGGTCAGCTCATTTTCAAGCTTTCTCTGTGCTCGAATGGCTCAGCTGCTCCCATGCATATCTTTGAAAGATCCCTGCAGTGAGCTGCAGAAGTCCCTCAAATCCTCACCAGACTAAAACTGGAAACTCAGGATGAGGGGAAATTGAAAAGGAGCAACAGCAAGCCCCAGGAGGCTACTGGAGCACCAGCTGCACTCTACCTATCTGTTTTAAAAGATGTAGTCTTTTTGCACGTAAGACTGTATTAAGATGTAATTCTGCTGCTGCTTTGTTCAATAATTTTATATGATGGTTATTTTCAGTCTTCCCTGCTTATAGCAACTGTAACTTTTGAGGAAGAGAGTGCCCTATCAATTAAACCACACAGAAAGCTCACTCTTGAGGTCTCTGTTAATAAATCTTTTGTGAGTTTAAAGTATATCATTAGCTATATGGAACATAAAAACAGATCTTACATGCTCTGGACAAGGAGTGCAGCAATATCTCAGTCCGGTCATAAAGACAACGTATTAGTCAACTACATAATCACATTCTTGAAGCTGCAAGAAAGCATATTTAGCAACATAGACATCCATGCAACAGCTTCTGACAGCCACACAGCAGCCAGAGTACTGCTTCCTACTGAAAGTCCATGGATATAAAAATCAAAAATTACCCATATAAATACCTTTCAAGTGTATTCATCTCTGGGTCAACTTTGTACTGAAGTTCTAAACTCTGGCTATTTTAATTCCAGAATGACATTCATAAAAATAACATTTTAAATATTTAATCTGCTTCTACTACTTTTTCTCCATTTTTTGAACACTGTCAAGATCTTTAGTTTCAGAAATTTTATTGCCACCAAACTATCAGAATCTCTCCACTAATTGGCTTTGGGTGAAGGTATTTTCAAATAGTGTAGCATTTTTTCTGAGATCAAAACACACTTTGGTGAGGTGAACAATTCATATCCCCACTCCCAAAGAAAACGAAATATACGAAATAATTTAAGGAAGACTCTGCATGGACGCAACAAAGCACATAGGAAGATAAGCCAAATTTTTCACTAGAGCCCTAGCAGTTTTTCCTTCTGTTTTTTAACTCCTTACAACCTATGGGCAACTAAAAGAATGATTTTGTGCAATTTTAGGACATCAGAAATATTCATAGAAGTATTCCCACACAGAGAAGAAACACAGTGTCCGTTGAAAATCAGAAGAAGTTAAAATGCTTCAAAATCTCATTCTTAACCAATGTTTTAACTGACTCTCCATTTAATTTTTTTTTTCTTATTCTGTCCCAAGCTGCCAAAAGCCAGGCTACCACATCAAGGAAATATATTGATTTATATTTGCAACATTTTTCGAAACTTTCTTAGAAGCCTTCAATATTGTTACGACCAGAATCAAAGATGTGATTCTGTGCAAGACAGAGCCAATACCGCTGCTCTTATTACCCAAATTAATCTGTGCAGACCCAAAGTAAAAAAAAAAAGGAATTGATTCTCTGTGAAAGCATCGACAGCATTTCTTCCATAGTTACAAACAGATGCTTAATGACTCCTTCCTTGCAAGTTTATAAAACTTACAAAGCAACTGCAGTAATGCCAGGTGCATAAGTACAAACCAAAATTAGCAACAGAAGAAAGCAAGCTGTTGTTATCAATTTTGCATAACACTAGAATAGCTAGAACAGAACTAGGCTCCTCTGAGCTCCTTTCAGAGACCTCAGTGATATCAGGCAACTTGAAAATAACCCTTCTAGCACAATGTTTTCTTACCTTTACCCACAGTCATGCTCAGGACTTAAATTAGACAGCTTGCTCCCCAGCTCAGTTCAAAGAGACTGTTTACCACTGAATTGGAAATTTTATTGCTTATGGAGCATGCACGCGATTCTAAAATGACAACAAGCTTAACTGCTTGAGAGATTCTGCTCTGAAAAAAATAATTCCTGTAAAATCACTGCTTCTTTGCTTCCATATTACAACAGAGAATTACTTTACAGCCACAGTTTGCTGCATTAAAAAAGTATGAGAGACACAAAACAAAGCTCATAAACAGCCATCCAGTCATTTTAAACAACAGACAAATAGAATTTTGGCTTTTTGGACAAACAGCTTAAATAACTTACAGTCAAGAGTCCTTTTATGGTTTCCAAGAAGAAGAGGAGTCCCCATGCTGTATGCACCCCACCAGAAGAAAGTATCTGGGTACTTCCTAAGGTGCAGGGTAATTATTTCATATGTTGTATACTCCTAAAATACTTTGGTGGAGGAAAGGAGGTGTAGGAAAGATTTTATCATGCTCTTTTCACAGCTTTTCATTATTTGGGTAAACATATCACATCTTTAGAAAATAGAATGGAAACAACAGCTGAACCACAACTTTTCAGCTTGCCAAGATCTACAGTGTGTGACAGAAGATTAAAATAAAATAGGGTTAGTAAAGCTGGAAGCTTATCCAAAATATTACAGCAGAAATGTCTCATTTCTTGGTTTGCACCCATTTTTATAGGAGGCCAAAAAAAGAGAAACTTTTTGGGATGATTTACATTTGCAAGGATGGGCAAAATGAAAGCTGGGGGAACTGAAAGCAACTGTTAAAAGAATTGATCTTTCACAGAAATCTCTGCAGATTCAAATATGTGGATGCTGTTGGCTGAACTTGGTTAGAAAACACTGCCAATCAACATGCAGCTACTCAGCAAAAAGAAACCTTCTTCCAGAAACGTTTCATCCCAAGAGAAACTCCCTCCACGGCACAGCCCTGGAGAAACTATGTACTAACAATATGGAATCTGGAAACACACCACTTTGGATAGGAAGGATGATATTAGTCAGGTAATAAATCAACTTAAGATCCCACTTAATATGAAACACATTTATGCTATCCTAAATTACATAGTTTAGGAGCAAGATGATCCAATAATATATTTTATGCTTTTCAATGAGCTGCTGCAAGTTGGGACAACGACATCATTACTTCAAAACTCCTACAAAAAGCTTGGCCTCTTGCTAGTCTTTTGTTCCTGAAGGCAAAACCCCAGCTATCACTCCCAACATGGAAATCACAATGGAATTTCTGCAGATTTTGTTTTCTTCATGATTTCAGATGTGCAAGCCCTCAGCTCTTTATAGCTTCATTCTCAGATAATTTTAGCAGGCCATTTAAAAAAATTCACATCTGACAGAAGTACTAAGAATGAGTAAGCTGTTTGTAAACCCCATAAAACAAGATTTCCAAGCTAAATTGCACTTTTTACTGTTTTCATGGATAAAGATAATTTGGAGGAGGAATATACTCAGATACACTATATACTTGACAGAATAAAAAGGCCCTGTTAAACTAGCATCACGCATCAAACCTGCAGCAGAAACCCAGTTAACCAAACAGCATGTGCTGGACTGTCATAATACAGGTGCAAAGGGTGAGACAAAAGTTAGTGGTGACTTGAGCTCCAGGCTGCTCAGCCAGGCTGTCAAGGGTAAATTTGCAATACATACAAGTTATTATACAACTCACTGCTGCTAGTTGAGCAGCAGTTCCCGGGACCTCTCCCAAGAGCCAAAAAGATGCACCCACAGCCCAAACACAGCATTCTCAGTGAAAGGTTATTTACAGGATGGACTTCTAAGAAAAAAGGTCTTTGCAGGTGTCCAGATATCACAGGTTTAAGGACTCTCTGCCAATGCAGCTGCTACAAATCTCTCAAAACACATTGCTCTACAAGGCCTTTTTTCTTTAAAATATGTCTTTCTCAGCCTGGACACCAACATACCTAAAACAAAAACCCCAGGTTGGTCAAAAACAGGACAGCAAACTGAAGTAGCACCTGGAAGGAGCATCAGGAACAGAAACCTGTTGATTTGGACCTGCAGACTTGCAGATCAGGACAAGAGAGCAGCCAGTGTTACCCTCTGCTTGCCCACACAGAAGGCCAGCTCTCCCTTCAGCTCTTTGCCCTGTTGTGCTGCCCTACCCTTAAAGCACAAAACGTTCATGAGACAGGACAAGAAGATTTTGGAGTTGAAGGGACTGAGGAAGGGAAACAATCCAATGCAGATTTTTCTTTTTTTACAAGTGACGCTCAAGTTCTCCCCATATTCATACTTTCGTTATCCTGTTTTCACTGTATTGACACTAATCCACCTTGAAATTGGCTGATTCTGCCCAAGCCATGTTTACACAGAAGCAAGATTCATCTGGTTGTCCTCATTCAGAGACCACTTTCTGTTCTGTGGCAGGAGAGATTATTAAAAACCGTATATTACAAGCATGCTTTAAACTGACTCAACTCGGAAAGATAACTGTATTATATCAGCCTTCTACTCCCTAGGTCACAGAGAGGGAGAGGTAGCAGTAAAAATCTCAAATGGAAATTGCTTCCTAAATATATTATTCTCCATAAAAGCTATTTAGCAGCTGCTACTACCCACAAGACAAAGGAAAAAGATAAAAAGTACATGTGACAGGACAGAGTAGGGAGCAGTATGGAGGACTCATTTGCATTATCACACTGAACATTAACCACAAGAAGGAAAAAAACAAATGCTCCCGTTTTGCACAAACATCAATTACATCTAGTAATTTCACTGATCGCTTTTGTGGAGCAGGTGCTTCGCCTCCATGGCAAAGCACAAATGCACACACCATTCCGGCTTTTATGGCGCAGGCAGCATTTCATTGACCAGTTCTGTATCAGAATTCCCCTTTGTTTAGGGGAGAGGGCAAAAAATTCACATTTTCTCCTATGATAAGCAATATGTGCAGTCTCACATGAGGCCGTAGGCTATACACAGTACCTAAACCTACCAGTGTATTTTACGGCAGAGAATACACGATAATTTTATATAAGCACACTTCAGTACAACACAAACACACTTTTCCACCTAGGTTTTCGGTAACACCTTCCAGCTTTACAAGAACTCCAGAAGGCAGGAGGGGCACTTCTTTCATTTGTTGGGCATGGAGGTAAATCTTTTGCTGCTATTTCCTCATTATGGTTCCAAAACATTAAAAAATGACTAGCCTTTAACTCTTTGTTTATTCATTGCTTCAGCAACTGCCACAAATCCCAAGACAGCAGGACTTCATTCTGAATGCCACCAGTCACCTTTGTTGGGGGTCATCCCCACCACAACATCTTCAGTAAGTAAGCCAAAAATGATGTATTTCCCACTTGCTAATTCCTAATTTTCCAGATCTATCAGCCAAGCCAGAAAAAAGAAGTGTTACTGGTCTGCTTTCTATCCATTCATATTACACAATAAAAGGAAAGACACCAGCCATACAAGAGGGAGTATTAATCTATGTTTTCTTGTACATTACATTTCAAACAAGATCTAAATTGCTATCATCTTCAATTCCAAAGAAAAGGTATCCAAATTAAAAAAATATATATTCCTTTATGAGTTCCACACCTTTTCAGCCTTCTAGGCTATGGATAATTCCATGAAAAAAAAAAAAGAATCTGTAGTTGCTCCAGCAGCATCTTGAATTCAAAAAGAAATACACCTGCCTACATACACATGCACTGAAACCCTGTCCAGACAGATTTGCTCAGTTCCATAAAACGGGCAAAGCTAAAGAACTCCACACCAAATTCTGGAATAATAACCACACACACGAGATAGAAGACAGACAGCAAAATCCATATCTTGAGAATAACTGAAATAAGATGATGTAGGGAGGCTGAGGTACTTCCTATTTATTCCCACCTCCCAAGAGATACTTCCTAAAATTATTGCAATTCCAAGAGGTACTTTAAGACAACGGAGATAGGGGTGAATGCAGCAACTTGCCAACAGGTCAGCAACAGACACTTTTGGCTCATCTGAAAATGAGATCCAAATAGACTCTGTCCCCTGAGGACAGAAGGAGACGCAGATATTACCGATCCACAAATGGCCTTATGGAAAAAATACATTTGGCAATAACCACATATTTCATCAAGCTTAAAAAAAAAAATCAGATACAAACTGCAGACTGTTACCAATCCTTAAATATATATGTGAGCTTCACAAAGGCAAATAGAATTTGACCCTTCTTCTGGGATGCATTTCTTCCCCAAAATCTTAAAGTCTAAGGGCAACACTGAGAAGGATGGGATTCCTGAAGTGCTTGAAGAAATACATTCATATACGTGTTACATAAAGGAAATTTACAGCTTAGTGTCAAATATCCATGTCCCAGGGCTCTCTTTCCAAGTGTGAGTACAATTCATGCTACACAAACAAATCTACTGAGGAGATGCACACAGCTCCTTTATGATTAGCAACAGACTAAAAAAAAAAAAACCTATCATCAAAAGCTGAAATTAAATGTGGTCTCATTTTTAGCTCCCATAATATATTGCTACTTTCTGAAATAGATGTCAGTATGTAAATTACACAGTTGCGCATGCTTTCCTAGCTACATCAAGAGTTAATTAAACGGCAACACAGCTAAGTTTATTTCTCCACTACCTCAATACTTGAATGGACTGTCACTTCGAGTATACAAACTGACTCAGTCTGCACACCAATGCACACAGTTCATACTGGTTTTCAGTCCTCAGACAGCAATGATGAGGATATCGCTGCCTGTCTCTGTCAAGAACATAGCAGGCAGCATGGTAGGGAACCAACTGAGAGGTAAGGTAGAGTGGAATCAAGTGTGCATCATTTTCAACTGTAAAAAGAATATTAACAGTGATTAACAAACATTTAACCCACTTTGCTCCAGAGCTCCCTGGCCATTCTCAAATAACATGAAGACAAAACCTCTGAAATAGATCCAAACAAGAACACAGGCAGGGGTTGAGCACTGTAATTCACCACTGCAGGCAGGCAAAAAATTGCCACCTTTATAACAAAGGACTGAGGGCACTGACAGATGTCTCTGGCAAACCATGCTGGGACGGCTGAATACCAGCTGCCTGCCTGCCCCTCCATCACTGAGCAACCTCTCAGCCATCTTCACCCACAGTCTTCAGTGCACTTGCTCTCCTCAGCAGCTCAGACTAATGCACTGACCTGTGAAGGGGGAACAGGCACATGTTCCCTTTTAGCACTTAGGTACAAAGCTGGTAACCTCTGGCAGAGGGTTAAGTGAATACATCACACTGAACAGGCAGTAATTTTGAGTGAAGGAGCGAAGCAGTTTGCCAGGGGAAACAAGCTATTAAAACTGACCAGAGAAGAATTGTTAGATCCCAACGCTCAGACCCCTAAACCTCTGATTTGCAGGAATTGTCTGATACTCATGCCGAAGATCATCTGTCATATTGTATGTTCATTCAGATTGAGCTAGGAGCACAGTGTATTGCACAGAACTGCAGACTGCGAGGGGAAAGAGAAGCTGGGGCAGAAACAAAGACAATCACCCACTGGATGAGGTGAGGAATCACCCACAAGGCAAGATGAGGAATCGATTTCTAAAAGCTGATTTCAGACAGTGACCATACTATTTAGCTATCAGTTGGACAACAGGGTATTCCTTAAAGAAAGGGATTATGTCAAGCAAGCAATTCAGAGATGTCTTTATTTTCTTTCTTCTTGTAAACATACTATCATTTAAAAGATAACCACTGTAAGCCTAGATCAGAAGGAATGGATGGCTGGGAAGCAGATGAAAGTAAGCTTTACCTTCAGGTACTTGCTATGGACTAAGTGAGAACACAGGAGAAAAGCAGAGAAAGGTAAGAAAAAGTGTGTGCATGTAGGGTGAGAAAGAAGGGAAATTTAACCTGGTGCCAAACACTGCAATGTGATTATCTTGGAGCTGCAGGTCTCGTACCTGAAGTGACAGGCACATTAAGATCAGATCCCCAGTACCCTTCGCCCCTCACGGAAAAATAAATCATCACTCAGCCCTCACACAGTATTCATCTTGGTCTATCAGGCTTTCTTTTCAGATTTCTTGAGACATAAAGCCAAGGCTGCCTGGTCATGCCAAATCCACTCTTAACTAAAAACCACTACATATTCTTAGGCATTCAATTTATAATAGTGAGCAACAAGATACTGAGAACTACAGATTTAGAGGAAGTCAGAATATTAAAAGATTTTCATCAGAGCTATGGATATTTGGGCATTTTTTGTTTGGAAGCTCTAGTTTGTATGAGTTTTATTGAAATACATACTTCTCTTGGCAGGGTGGCATGTTTCTACTATAAAACAATAGAAAAGCATTTGCAGGACTTGCCCCACATGATCAGCTTCCCTACCACTGACAGCAAAACGTACACTGAATGAGGCATAATAGGGGAACTTGGCTTTAAAATTGTTGTTAAAGTTCTCTTACACAGTTGGGTGATTTTATGAATATGGTAATAACTATAACCTTTAGAATTCAAGACAGGAACAGCATATGGAACCTAATTAAGAGAGAAAAATTATTAATTCATCTTCATAAGGAGTGGGAAAGGCAACAACTCTTTGCAAAGGGAGGTCCTCTGTGTCATTTAATAAATGCAGAAACAACTAACTAGACCAGGGACTCGGTGAGAAATAGATACACCTCACACAGGAGACCAAGATCTATTACTTGCAGTTTAAGACACTGAATAGACAAGAAACAAGAATAACACCGTATGTGACTGCTGTGGTCTGACTGCTTCCTCAGCTTTAGCATGCACAGGAAGACCATGCAGAAAATTATATTTCTTTCAAGCTGTTTCAGTTACCTTTACTTCAACTTCATGAAAATCTCTGAATAACTTGGATTACTCTGTCATTTAACAAGTACTGGAAGGCAGTAGACGTATGTCTTCATCATTGGACTGAATTCCCCTCATACAACTTAGGTTACAAGACAGAGTAGGAGGCAGGAGGAGGCTTTTTAAGAACTTGGAGAGTAGGGGCATTTTTGTTCTTTCTGTTGGATGGAAGGATTAGGGATGGGGGGAGTAGATAGGGAGGCATAAATATCATCTTAGTAAAATCTAAAGAACATATCCAAACCAAAGATATCAGCAAATATTCTGTTTTCTTATTAAGCTTCTGCAATATCAAGAATGGAACCCAGACTATGTTTTATTTGTAAAGATGTTAAGATAGTTCAAGGGGAAAAAAAATAAATAACAGAGCAAAAGATCTCATTCCCAACTAGGTGCCTCACATTCATCTTCTCAAAAATCAGCTGGCAGTTTCTGTACCTGATCCTCTTCTCTTTTCCCACGCTTTAGCATAGAAATCAGCAAATATGTAGAGATACAGCTGATTTATTCCTCTTATTCCAGCAGTGCTGGGTTTACTTCTAAGGCAATTCAAGAGAAGGTAATGATGCAGCTGAAGTAAAAGCATGTAAAAACAGGTGAGAGATGACAGCCACACAAGGCCCCTCCTCCATTCCAGGCAATGTTTTTCTAATTGCTGTTTCACAGAGTGAGAGAGAGAGAGGGAGACTAAAAACAAGTGATGCTAAATACATACACATACACACACATGCAAACCACACAGCTTCTGCTTCTGTTTATGCAGTCCTTATCCAGGCCCATTAAACAGCATCAGCTGAAGATGAAAGGAATGTTTTTGCAGGAGACAAGCATGTGTTACTATATCCAGTTGGGCAAATAGTGGTGCCAGCGATAAAAGTCCCATAAACTGTGCATCATTGATGCTTATTTCAACACCTACCCCTGTCATAGTAGCATGAATATACACCACCCCTTCACAGTAGCATAAATATACACACTTGGGTACACACATTTTGCCCGCATGCGATGCGTGCACTGCTTTCTCTCCCTGGCACAAAGTACTCGTTCATGTCTGCCTCCTTATTTCTGCTCCAGCTTCCAGCCCCTGCAGAGGACACCTCTCCTCCTCCCCAGCCCCCTCGCTAGTTCTGTCCCGCTCCCTCTCACTCACATTTCCTTTAGCTCTTTAGCAAAAACTGTAACTAGAGAAATTAACATATAGTTCGCAACAACTTGTTCACTTACACATAAACCTCCAACAGAAATACTTCTTCAACTTAGCCATCTGATTACTGGAAGTTTTTTCTAACTCCTGGCTTCTGTTTTTTTGGTTTGGTTTGGGTTTTGGTTTTTTTTTTTTTCCCCCAGAACTGAGCTTTTCTTGATGTATGTGCTGATAGGCTCACTGGAACAATATGCCATATCCTCTCTCCAAAGCACAAAAGCAAATCAGAGTATACAGAGACACGCAATTTTGACAACAAAATGGCAGAAATGAAATGCAGTCCAGCACTTATGTTAAGCAAAAGTGGTAAAATGAAACTAAAACCTCAAGGAGAGCAGCTCTGGCCCTGAAGTTCCCTTGTTGCTTGTCCACAAGATACACATCAGGCATAAGATCTATTTCAATAAATGTTAAACAAGACGTTTTCATAGAGATAAGGAGACATATATATATATTCTATTTTTACAACTGTTAAAGCAGCAGAAAACTGGAGATTCCTGTGTTTCTGATAAGGTGTGGATGGAGTTCATGCCTCAACAGAATTTTAAAAATAAGAATAATCAGAATCATACACACTGTTCACATGTGTCCACACATGGACCGCTCTTTCATTCACATAAATTAGGGAAAAGGAAAGGAAGTAACTGTACTGCTGTACTTTACCAAAACAGACATGGAGACAGTTGCAAAATATTGGGAGGGCAGGGAGGTATTTGGAGTATTCTTAGTCAGATAAAAATTTGCACAGATAGATGTCATGGCAACATGGTAACAGAAATGCAGCAAATGCTACGAAATGTGTTAGCTTTACCAGTCACTCCAAACAGACGCAGCCCAAATTCCTTCTCGAAAAAAGTAAAGTAAAATTAAAAATTGGTACTGATAACAGTGAGCAGCATACAGATAACACAGCTAGTGTCTATATTGAACTATAGTTCAATATGTCAGCTGCCCCCATCCCAGAAGACACCTGTATTTGCCCCTAAGCTCAGTTTCCCACTGGCACCCCAGCAGCAGTCATCACACGCACAGATCTCTGTTTCTCTGCCATTTCACTAGGCAGCCCTGTAATTTCATGAAAAAACACATATGAGGCACCTTATGCCACCTACAGGCTCTATTGCTCTGTTTCTCTGAAATTCAGTGTTCATTTAAGCTTACCTCTATCTAGCTGTTCAAAACCTTGACTGCGGCCAAGCTCCAACCCTCCCTCCAAAAGTCTTCCCAGAGGTGTCCTGACCCCAAGCTCCCTCTAACCTGCCTGCTCCCTCTCACAACGCCTGACTGATGTCAGGGTCCATTTCTGCCACATATTTCTCTCCTCACTTTCAGCAGATCTAACTTCTCCTCGATAACACAACCAAGCTCCAGCCAGCCCTCACTACGTTGCTTTCCTACAGGACTACTGCAAGGACTAGAGCTTATTTTACCCTTCAGGAGCCTGAGTGTCCCTTGGATCCCGCTTCTTCCTGAATTTCAGATGAAGCCAACAGGACTACTTGCTTGAGAAAGACCTAGGTGTTCAAAGCCAATTGCATTACTCTTTATCATTACAGAATTACTTCAGTATTAGTTATTTCAACATAATGGAAAACAATGAAAGCAAATTTAAGAAACACAGCTCACTTTCTTCTAATGGATCACTTTTTTTGAGAAATGGGGAGGGAACACTGCACTAAGCCCCAAGGGCTGCATTACATAAATGCACCAGATATCACTATAGCAGGAATAATCTTTCTGAAAAATCATTCTCATACAAACCGTAGACAAGATGGAAAAAAATCTTAACTAGTACTCTTTCCTCTCTTCCACTCAACCCTCATCCCCTCTCGAAAAAAAAAACCAAATCAAACCCAAGCCATCAAAGCTAGGAAACGACAGGAGGAGAGTCTATGTAGCTTCAAATTTCAGTGGAAGCAGAGCTTCAGTAACATAGGTTTTCACAAACACACCTAGATAGCTGGCAAGATAGGTTTTACTCTAATACTGTAAGGCAGAGCCAATAATGACCTGCAGGCAACTAGCTGCAATACCATTTATTCTGGAGACCTCAATACAAAGTGTATTATTTTGGCATCAATTCTTGTTTTGGGGTTGGGGTTTCTTTTTTGAGGAAATGCCATGGGAATCCTTTAGATCCTTCCTAAACATAGACTAAAGAAGTTTTCAAGTGACATGATAAATGACTTTGTTGAGTTTTACAGGCATGATAAGCAATTCCTACTTAGAAGAGATTAACCTAACTGGACAGGCAGGAGAAAGCTGCTCTGACATGCTCCACACACCTCTAAGAGAAAGGTGGGTTATCTTCCCTGCTTCTAGACACTCCTTTATGTAAAAGGAAAGATACATTCAGACTTTGTAGGAAACCTCATCTTAAAAATCAGCAAGCAAATGCAGCATCATCATATTTGGCAGATCGAATGTTTGCATACTACAATAGGTTCCTGTGAAAAGGGTCTTCAGATCTCATGAATTACTAGTAAAATGTTATGATCTTTTCCCTTGAGTCATGCATCTCATGTATTTTTAATTAAAAGGCTTTTTACATGAGGAGGTTTGTACGCATATTAACAAAACAAAATCAGCCATCCCAAAATCTATCCCCTGGACAAACTGTGACCGCATTGTCTTAAACAGACTTGACCTGAAAATACTTTTGTGGGTCACACAGGTATCAGGTTTCAGTCCCATTTTCCCTTCCTACCTTCGAAATAATATGCCCTCTTCTTCCTGTCCAAGACACCTGAAAGCTGATGGTCCATTGACAGCTGCCTGAATTGGTTTATTCTTTGTTAACTGTTTACTTTGGATCAAATGAAAGTAAAAAGGAAACAGAAAACAGCCCCACTGGGAGAAGACCCATGTGGGACAAATTAAGAGCCACTGTAAGATTTAAAAGTCAGGGGGAAAAACAGGACTAACTGGAGGCAGCTGTCAGGATGTGGTTTTTCTGTTTATATTCTTCTCCTTCCCTCCCTTAACCCCCTTATGGATATTATGAGAGAAAGTAAGCATGTGTACGTGTGTATGCACAAGCAAGAGCAAGTGAGCAAGCCTGCAACACTGACCCCTCTTCTCCAAACAGAAGGCATGAGAATAGGAGGTAATCTGTGTGAGACAGGCAACCTGTTCATAGAAATAAAAACAACTGGTAGAGCCACTTATTTAAGAAAAAAGTAACTTTTTTCTTATCCAAGTGTCATAACATGCTGTAAAATTGCAATTTTAGAACATTAGTTTTAATTACTAAGTGAGCTGCAATCTGGAACTGGAGACCTAATGCTCCCCTTTGTTTTTGTGAATGGAAGTCCTGTTGCTGGATCAAACTTTCCTTGTACTCCCTCATCCACTTTCCCTTCTAAATACCAAAACACCAACTAGCACATTAACAAGGCACATCACCATGTACAGAAGTATTGCTTATTCAGCTAGGAAAAAAAAAAGCTCAGAAGTTTGTGTTTTAACATACAGTAAGTAATGCATACATGCTACCAAAAACCCAAAAGGTAAAAATGAAAATATCATCCCCTGAAGGATTTCTTCCCTTCACATCTTCATGACTGCTTCCCCACTTATTACTGTAATACTCCACATAATGCACTCAAGGAGAACAAGTTCAATAGCTATTGTTAACTAACAGCTAAATCAGTAGTCCTAGGGATACCAGCCCCCCATCCCTTACTACAATCTCCATCTTCATGTCATATCAGCTCAGGTCATTTTAGGGTGGGATGAACATCAAAGTCAGAAATAATACAAGAGGAGACAGAAGGAACGAATGAATGGGACACAATACAGGCTGCTTCTTCCAAACCAGTGAACCGCCGACGATACCCAGTTCTTCCAAAGATAGTTCTGCTTCTTCCCATTTTTATTCTCCACCTCTCCTCTGCTTCTTGTTTCTCCCTCCATGCTTATTCCACCTATGCACCTTAAGTGAAATGGCAAATATCTGGATTTCAGACTTCCAAGCAAACCAGAATTGCATAGAAACCAAATTACACAAGAGCTAAAGAAGTCCCTTTCACTCTTTCTGTTCCTCTTAAGAAGGAATACGTCAGAAAAGCTGATCTGGCTCCATGGGTGATCAACATATTTAGAGGCAAAAGAGCATAAAAAGCTTGAAGTGCAATCACAGAAAAACAAAACACAAGCGCCTGGCCAAAGCTGACAGATGCAATCAAGAATGATTTTCCTTTAACTGTTCAAATGGTTTGAATTTCCCTACTGTGTGAATGAATCACAGATAGCTTAGTAGCAGGCATGTGCCTTTCACAGTCCACATTTTCTGTGTAATTATGTGCTTTGGTCCTAGTTTGCCAGTGTATTACTGCATTAAGCGCCTCAACAGGTGATGCTAACAAAGACAATACCGTAACAATATGCCTTTCTGCACTCTAGTAGTCACCTAAAAGTAGGCTCTCAGTTTGCTGTGAGCACATCCACAAGTCATATGAACAAAAAAAAAAAAACAAAAAAAGAGGTTTTGTCCTTCAGTGACACTGGCAAAAAGTTCTAAATCCAATATCCACAACAGCAAGCTACCTGGGACCCCACTTAGAGGCTGCTCCTATTACTGCCTGTGATTAAATATATTCTCATTTCTTTTGAAACAAATGATCATGCCTTTCAGTTCAGTTCTCAAAAACAAAATTTTTAAGTAAAAAAAACCAGAAGACAAAAAGCATCAAGTTTACGAAGGGTGAAAAAGGAAGGTTAGAAAGATTTTTTTCTGAATGTTTTGCTTTCACGTCCTTTGCAATAAACAACAGAAAACATACCCAGAGCTAATGACTGCATTTTATTCACCTAGCTTCCGATTTCTTGAGAAAGTTAACTAATTCACAATCCCACCATAACACCCTTAATGACTTCGGGCAACAGAAGTATTTCTCCTTGCTAAGAACACACATAACAGAAAAGACTGTTTTCCACACCAAATTATGGGTTCTTCTTGCAGTAACTACCATGCCTATTGTTATTTTTATGATGCAAGAGTAATTCTAAAAGATCTAAATGCATTTTTTGAACTACCACTCTAAGGTGACACCTAATAACCTCTGGGAAAAAGGAGCAGTATTTTCTACATACTCATACGGGAATATACCATGCCCTCTCAATCTTTTTAGTGCATGTATTTATATGAACCCATTCACCATCACAGGGTGCAATGTTCAACAATTTAATTAAGACTTGATTGACAGAGTCCAAAAAACCAGGGTGAGAGCTAAGCTACTGGCTATCCCCATCACCCTCAAGGAAAAAACAACAAAACAAAACAAAACAAAACGAAAAAAAAACAAACAAAAAAAAGGCAAAAAACCACCAAAAACCTCTCACACAACAAAACAAAAAACCAAAAATCCCATAGTCGTCTTAGCATTTTTGTCAAATGTATTTATTCTCCCAGATGTTCACAGGCAGCTGAGGCCATAGAGGCTGAAACCTGAAAAGACTTTGTCTTGTGACAAAGCAAATTTAATTTTTTCTAGACAGTTATGCCCATTTGTTGTTACATTAAAGGCATCAATTATTTCCTGTCTGCAAGAGATTAATCAGAAAGAAACATTAGCTAGTGTCACTGAAAGAAGTTGCAATGGAGTGAGAGAAACAAAAATTTTTCATGTCTATATGAATGGCCTTTAAATGGCAGTAACCTAGAGCAGGCTTGACCTACTAAACATTTCCTGCATTGCTTACCTTCCTGAAAAGGACCAGAGCAGACTGACTGGGACGGTGGAGAGTTCCCGCAATCCTTACTCCTGTATTTCTCAGATTCTTTGCTGGTTGAGAGGGACAAATGGAGGAAGGGGAAATAGACAGGAATAAGACAAAAACTCCTAAATAAATAGCTCCAAAAATGGTGCAGGAAAGACCAGCAAAGCAGCCAAAGCAGACATTAGCAGTATCTTTCTTCACTGAACAAAGTAACCGGCACATTTGCCATTGTGGTTGGCAAACACTGCTCATTGACAAGTTACTTCTACAGTACAGATGCAGTGGATCAGACACTTAAACAGCAAACACTCATTTTTAAATTATCTCAGTGTTATTCAGTAAATCTGTCCGGCTGATCACCAAAAGCTGATCTGGCAAGAGCCCAGGACTCAAGAATCAAAAATGGCTCATTCCACACAGACCATGTCTGAGCACATTCCCTTCCTCCTGAACAGACTTGTCCTCGCGGGGGAGATTTCGGACCCATAGCTGAGCCATCCCACGTGCTGTACAGCACCAGGCTCTTCTCCCTCGGCACATGTGATGGCTTTCGGTCCCAGGCTCTGAAATGCAACTCTCAATGCCACACTTACCCAGCCAGACTACCAAATATGGTGCTGAAGGTTAAATTCACATCTACTTGGTTGACTCAGAAGCATGTCACTTTATTTAAAATCCACTTCTTTGTGTAGTGATTTTATCAGTCAACACAGTGCCACAATATGGGAAGAGAGTAGCACATCAGCCGTTATCCCAGACAAAAACTGTAAGGATGCATCTACTGGTTGCTTAGTGTGAGTGTGAAGAAAGGGGGGTGAAAAAAAAAAAAAAAAAAAGAAATCCAACCCTGCTTCTGAGTGAAATAAAGCTGCAATGTTTTGCTTTACTGCCATGCTGTGGAAAACAGAGTACAGCATCCAAGCCAGGCTTCTTTTTCCACAGCGTGGCAGTAAAGAGAAGCAGCACTACTGCAACCCTTGGGATGCAGAATGACTGAAGATGGGCAATGACTGGATTAATTTTACTACTATGCAAACAACATAGACACAGTTTAAAAAGGAAACTGATCATGTCACTTACTGGAGAGAAGAGAAGAGAAGAGAAGAGAAGAGAAGAGAAGAGAAGAGAAGAGAAGAGAAGAGAAGAGAAGAGAAGAGAAGAGAAGAGAAGAGAAGAGAAGAGAAGAGAAGAGAAGAGAAGAGAAGAGAAGGCCTGCTAATTAAAGGCAAGGATCCCCATCTTCTTCCAAAGGATGCAGCTCTTCCTCCTTATTGTGTCTGTTTCTGGTTTTGGCTCTGACCAAAACCACTGAATTCATTCCACTAAAAATGTAGACCACAGATCTATGCACAATAGCATCTGGGACAAATCACTGCAAAACCAAGTACCTTTCTTTGCTTGGTGTTAATCTAAAACAGTTACTAAAACAGTTTTGGCTAAAACCTTCCTGCCCCACAGAAGGTCCCTTCAAGCACTTGGTACATACATTACAGACAGGCCTGCCTCTTTGGTAGTTTCTGTGGGCTCAGCCCTGTGACAACAACTCATGGTGTTCAGCACGGCACCTACTAGCCTGAGTCCTCCTGTTCACCTGGTGGGATGCCAGCAGCCTTGCTCATACTGTTTTCAGGATTGGGATAGGGCTCCAAGTCTGCATACAAAAAACTATTATTCTTAAACCATTATGATTTATCATTGAGAATACTTACTTAATTCACACAATTTCCATTACTAAAGCTCTCTTACACATTAAAGAAATAACAATCCTAATAATTAAAATTCATTGTCTTTTGTGCCAATAAGAACTGCCCTACTTCCCTCTTTCTGGGGCTCTGACTCCTTTGATCTGTCCATCTCTGTTACAAACTCGAGCTACAGGAGTGGCAGGTTCAAGTAGGAACGAAGCAAATAATTCCTGAGTGGAATGAAGCCGAAACTGGCAAGCAGCCAAGATGCCAGCCTGAAGTGTTCAGAAAAAATAACAGTAATAACAATAACAATTATTGTAGTTACCACTCCAAATAATCCCAACAAAAAACGTGGCTGGGAGATTCAGCATCATGCTGAATCACTGGCAAAACAGCTTTCTGTCAGCATACAGTCAAACACAGCTAATCTTGAACAACCACAAGAAACATTCTTTTTTTTAAAAAAGAGGGGGGGTATTTATTCCTTTTGCACGTAATTTTCTACACAAAATATTTGCCTGTGAAACTACCCTGTTTCTACTTTTCCCTTATTACCACACTCAACAGGTAATTAAAAAAACATGACCAAGTTGAACATCTCCGAAGATTACAGTAACCAATCCAATTTATTATTGCCAAAAGAAAACATAAAGCAAAAAAACATGAATAAGATCAAAATAGCAAAAAAAAAAAAGAATGTGACCAGTAAGGATAGTAAGAGTAAAGGACAGGTAATGCCCAAAGGGTGACAAGGTAAAAGAAAAAAAAAATCTTCTATTTAAAACATAGGCTTAAATTATACTCTGTCTTTTATTTCTAGGCTTAAACAGACAGACTGATATGGGTACAAAACACCACATAGCACTGTGATTTTTTTCTAGAGGGAAACAGCATGCATAGTTAATTTGCACTTGGGGAAAAAATTATAGCTCTTTCTGCCAACTATAAGGACTTTCAGAGGTTCTTTTTTTGTTTCATTACAATACTGTTATTAGATTCTCCCATTTCTGAACATACAAAGATAATACAACATACAAAGAATTTCTGCTGAGTGCAACAGTTCTAGGAAGTATGACCTATTTTTTTTTTAGGTTCAGAGGTTACAATACCCATTTCAGACATGCTAGTAAAACACTGTATCATTAGTATTCCCATATTTTCCAATAAATGAGGCTTTGAAAGCCTAAACAGTGCAACAAATACATGAACTGGCTTTGCTATTCAAAGACAGTCTTTGTAACGAATTCACACTAACAAACCTAGGTAGAAAGCAAAAGAATTCCTTAAACTGCTGAGCTATTACCTTTTACATCTTATCACCAAAAAAATGCTGAACCACTTCCTTTCCTCGTTGCTCCTTGGTGCTTCTTTCCCCGTGTTTTGGGTTTTACTTTGCTGAGAGTTGGACAGAGGATAAAAAACATGCATAGCTGTCGGAGAGCTATGCTCTTAGCGAATTTCACAAAAAAGGCTATCTGCCATTTTCAATGCAGCACACAGGTTTCGGGCATCAAATATAAGACTACTAAAAACCAACTGCAACGAAACACAATTATGTGACTGACCACTGCCATCACCCACGTTTTATCACGATGTTGGCTGGCACTTTTACAGCAACCCCTATGCTGTCACCCGTGGATGTTCCCCCTCCCCAGGAGGGAGGAGCACTCGGCTTTGGAGAGAAATTTCTGGAAGGGCGGATTTGGGCTGGTGCTGCCTCTGCCGCGCTCCCCAGGGCCTTGCGTGCGGCGAGCGGCCGAGGAGCTTGAGGGAGGTGCCGGGGGTGGGTGATGTGCCCGGCGGTCGGGGGCTGCAGCACCGAGCCCCTCACCCGCTCCCCACTGTCTCCAAACATTTCCATACCCACAGAAGCATGAAAGAGGGGCAGCGACAGACACGAAACCTTGCGCTGAACACAGCGGAGGAGGTCCTGTCTAGTATACATTGGAAATTAACTCCTTACTGACTAATGTGACATTCAAACAAAACAAAAAAAAAGGGAGGGAAGGGGGGAAAGAGAGGGGACTGACGATGGGGCGTGAGTCGTAAATCAGACCTGCAACACAGCATGGGCTGAAACGGCAAACATTGGAATTGACCTGCACCCAAATAAAGTAGGGGGAAAAAAAAAATCTGTTCTTCAGTTGTACACTGAAATGAAATGATCGCCATTCGATGGTTCACTCATCCCAAGCCAAGCCTTTGTTCAAGATACCACCTTGCTACCAGCAAGGCAATGTGGAAAAAAACAAAACATCTGCTCATTCAAGAAATGCCGTTCTCCCTCTTCTGCACAAAATATTCTCTCTGGATTTTGGCTACAATGAAGGGCAGAGGAAAATCAAAATAAGGACCATTAAACACTGTCGTTTCAGCTCTTCCACATCCTCCCTCTGAAATGCTGCCATATAAGCAATGAAAATTAATTATCACGTTTTACAAATAATTTGTATATACATATATAAACATGACATTTATTTAAATTCTATGTCATTGCCATGTTAGAAAATACAAGTGGTTTAGTTTGCTTTTTTTGAAAGAATACTTACATATACACACAGATCAGAAGAGATGCACACACGCACATACTTGGAGAGACATATATATATACACATACATATTTATATGTACAATGCACACGTCATAAAACTCTGTTATTAACCATGAAGTCAGGAAAGTAAGTAAGTTAGATGTACATTTGTTTTAAAAACTAAAGAAAATCCACAACCTAATTAAAAAACTACTCAAATATTTTGTTGTGTATTCATATTTTTATATTATTTAAACTTTGCTAGCTATTTTGTATGTATTTTTGCTCTGCTCACATTCATGTTGTTTTCTCATTTGATATTTACTGAGATTTAAGTGCCACGTATTCAATAACTGTGTCATATAATGGATGCAAATTACAGTATAACTGAAAAAAAATGGGAGAAAAAGCCAACTGGCATAATGCAAAATATCTTCTCATAAAGTAAAAGGATTATATATATTCAGTATCACACCTTACTAAACAAACCTTAGATCACCTTTCCAAATTATTTGGTCTATTCCCAGACTATTTGCTGAGATTACGAGAAGGTTTCCTGTTACTAGAAAATGCATATTACAGGGCAGTGATCCAAATAAGCACAAGAAAGGCACACGGTAAGGTAAAAAATGCTTCTTTTAAACTTCTCTTAGGTAAATGATCAATGTACTTTTAAATCCAGCTTCTGTATTTCTAACTGACATAAGACCTTTCCCCTTCCTCAGTGTACTTCAAGCCTGCATGAAAAGACAAGATAAGAAAAGAGAAAGAAGAAAAAGAGAAAGAGAAAGAGGAGAAAGCGAAATAAAAAGAAAAAGAGAAAGCAAACAAAAAAAAAAGAGAAATAGAAAGGAAAAAATAAAATAAGAGGATGGAGGAAAAGGAAAAGAAAAAGGAAAAGAAAAAAGAAAAAAGAAGAAAAAGAAGAAGAAACAGAAAAAAGAAGAAACAGAAAAAGAAACAGAAAAAAAGGAAAAGATAAAAAGAAAAAAAGAAAAAGAAAAAAGAAAAAAGAAAGAAAAAAGAAAAAAGAAAAAAGAAAAAGAAAAAGAAAAAGAAAAAGAAAAAGAAAAAGAAAAAGAAAAAGAAAAAGAAAAAGAAAAAGAAAAAGAAAAAGAAAAAGAAGTCACCACAAACCCAAAAACAATGTAGTGGAAAGAAGATGGGGCCAGAGAAGCAATGATTAAAAGAATCAAAATCTAAGAATTTCTGCAGCTGCACAGGAGAAAAGCTGCCAACAGTATGGCAAAGCACTACGATCTACAGAGCTGGCTGACTGGGGCACCTTACGTGGAACTGCAACTCCTGGTGTTTGTATCAGTCATGGTACTAATACAATGGAGTAACTGCTAAAGAACAGAGCTCCTGAGAAACTTTCTATTTACTATCCTGTAAAATCTACACTACACTGCCAGAATCCTCTCAGAGTGAAAGCTGCTGAAGAAATGAACCTTCAAGCGCACACCATCAGGAAAAAGACAATGAGAAACCAAACAATCACCCAGATGAAACCACTAAAAAGATGTATTTTCCTTGTTCACAAGCTGCAAACCAAGCCTCATTTTCTTCATCAAGTCATAAAAGAACATAAAACTGGTAAAGAAAATTTCCATGATGCCTAAGACTATATAACCCTAACAATTTTCTTTTGCAATAAAAAAAATCAAATAGTAATAATGGAAAACCTTGGGAAATGTAGAGATTTTATTAGTTTTATTAACTCAACAATATAAACTTGAATTATCTCAGTTTGTTTATTTGCTAGTTACTCATTTCAAAGTGCCTCTCAGTGCTAATGAAAATAAAATCTCAAGTGCTTTATAAAAGCAATGGGGTTGGCTGAAATGACTAGAGATTTTTATTTTATTTATGTTAAGATGTTTTCTCCTCATTTAGTAAGTAAATTGTTAAATTAGGAAGCGGTAGTTACATTTTTATCTCCTGTATTAGTAACGCCATCAAAATAATCAAAGTCAGACAAACAAAAAACCCTAAAAGTAAGGTAAATATTATTTGGGAAATTACTTTTTATTTATTGTTGCTAGATATTTATTAATACATGGATTACAGAAAGGGGTATATTTAACCTTTTTGCTCCATCTCTAAGTTCTTTAATTGTATGGCACTGTGTGAATATTTATGCTTAATCTCTTTTTTCCTCCTCCATCTACTTGTTTTCCTGCCAGTTTGTGCTTCCAGCCTGAACTAAATTAAAAAACTATTTTCAACCGATTTGGAGCTATTTAAACTTATTACTCCTTCAAGGATATTTTTACTTGAAGCACTTCAGGAGTTAAATTGCTAAGTTAAAATCAAAGTAATGACCCCAAGCAGAGATTACTGAGTTGCAGAGTAAATTCATATAAATAAAATTGCACTGAAAGGCATTTCCCGCTGAATGATGCCGTCTCGATTAAATCTTGTACTGGCACTAAGCATGCCTTGTGGTTGTAACAGCCCATCACTTGCATTAAGACTATCACAAAGTGAATGAATACAAAACAAACCCAATCAGAACTTTGCCCTCAAAGCTGTGAAAGCCTCCAATTTCCTAATATTTCCAGACCACTTGAGTGACTGCCTCACAAAACATAAGGATAATTAAGCTGACATGAAACAACCACCCTGTTTAAATCCTAGGGGCAGTTTGTCTAACCTTCTGTTTCCAGGGGAAACTACAGCCACTCAAGCACCTGTCTGTGGTCACTACCTGACGACCTTCACAAAAGTACTCTTCCTGGTGTATGGGACTGTCTACCACATGCACTAACATGATCCATAGTTCACGCTCATTTATGACATCCAGCAAATCCAAATCTTACTCTCATCCACAAATGTTAAACAATTTCGTTATGGTTGAACATTCCATCAGCATCCTCTACAGGTAATAAAACCAAATACTCTGACGAAGTCAAACCATTTGATCTCTCTTTACAAATCACCTCACTTTTAAATTTTTAAAACTCCCAGAAACAATAATCGTTAAAGCAGAAATTGAGTATGTGTGACCTGCCTTAAAAAAAAAAAAAAAAGAAAAAAAAAAAAAAAAAAAAAAAGAAAAAAAAGAGAAAACTACCTGGAATTCTTAGAGGTTAAATCAATTTTTGTTCTCTGAAAGATTATCCTCCTGATTTTACTTAAGGCAATGGCAGTTTTTTCCACTGACTTCAATGAGATCATGAGTTGGACTTAAAAATTGCAAAATAACACATCTCGTAATTTATTATCCACACTTGCTGCCAATTTTCTCCCTTCAAAAGAAAACAAAAAAAATTTTCATTGTTAGGCCTTGTAAATGATTCACTTTGCCAATTCTGTTCTTAATTATGGTGACTAATTTCAAATACATTCCCATGTTTTATAAAAGTCAATTTCCTTCTATCACCTTGGATACTTCACAGCATACAGGTTTGCAGGGAAAAAAACCATTTTGTTCACCACTAAACTGTAAAATAATAGAACAAGAAATTGCTGAATCTAGAAGGAGCTCCATCAGTATCTTAAAAACCTCAGTCTCCATCTGCATTATAAGATAAAACAAAAACTATGAAGTCAAATGTCTGAAGGACAGGGAGAAAGATCAACTCCAACAGCTGTAAAAAAAGAATCTGCAAGTAGCATTACTTTCCCTTATTTAAAAAATAAACAAAAACAAAACCCCTGAAAATAAAATAATTTACATTTTGACTACTCCAGTATCATGATCTCTAACTCCTTTCAATCTAGAATCAACTGAAAAGCTCCTCCTCAGTAGTTTCTCTCATTATGGAAAAAATGAGACCACTCATCTGTCTAAGATGTTCTTGTCTGAGAAACAGCTTGGCAAGACTGTAGAGCGCATCTTCTAACCATTGATAACATTTGCATATACTCCCATTTTATTCTAAAAACTAGGTCTGTCTTTAGCTCATTTATAGGTATCTTTCTGAAACTTCAAAACGACTTGGTAATCTCAGAAAGTATTTCAAAGGGTCACTTGATTTTCCTCTCATAGTACATTTGCAATATTAACTGCGCTTAGCATAAGTCCATCAGGGGCCTCATTTATTGTTTCTGTGTACCCTCCAGGGCCTCCATTTTCATCCTCAGAGCTCAATCACAGTTTTTCACACACCACTCCTGCCCAAGGATATAACAGTGCTTACTTTTTTTTTCTTTTAAGCTATATATTCAGATGAATGTCAAGTGCTGATTGAGTACAGATTCCATGATGATCCCTATTTTCAGTTAAAATACATACTTACAGTTTTAGATTTAACTCCTTGCCTTTTCAGTCAGAGTTATTTAGCTGGAGTCAATCAAGCGTGTGATTAGAAATAATAACTCACAAGCAATGAATTCAAAAAGATTAGATCTTCGCCAAACTCTGTAAGTGTGGCAAACTGCTACCTCTCCTCTCGTACTTCTAAAGAAGATGCTAAAAACATACCTCAATAGACACAATTCTTGGACCTTGAACACTGTGTTTGTGACATGCAGCATTTAAATTCTCACTTTCCATAAGGTGCAATCAATACAGGTGTGGCTTCCCTTGGGTGGATACCTCCTATTAACTACATTGCTGAATTAGCCACGACCAAAACCAAAAAACGTGAGGAGACTTTCAGATACTTTTTAAAAAAATAAAACTATCCACAAGGCAGAAAATTGATTGTTTTCAAGTAAAAATCTACTACTAATGATCTGAAGTATAAACCTCTGTGTTAATGACATTTCTTGTATATCTTCATTTATCGTCTTTCAGAAATGACAGATCACTGTGAAGTACAGTTCTCAAAAATGGCAGAGCAGAACCTCAGAAAATGGCACCTTTAAGAAGGATAAAACATCGTTAGCTCTCTCCTTAGGTTCCCTCTCTCCAAAACGAAAGGTCAAAAAAATGGTCTTTTTTTGTTGTTTTACTTAACTAAATGAAGAGCAAAATTCCAGTGTCCAGCATGCAAATTTCAGAATATTCAGGTTTTGCTCCACCTAGTCAGTATTAACAGCCTCCAAAGAATCACCTGCCTTTAGAAAAACCTACTATGCTCAGATTAGCCTTAATGGGTCTGTGGCTTCACCCATTTCCTTCACCATCTATTTCCCACTCTTTTACTGATATCGGAACACAACTTGAGGATTTAAAAATCATTATTTGGCATCAGCTCTCAAGAACTGTATAAAGCCCTGCTTTTAATAATTCCTGGCAGAGAGAAGTTCAAGTGACTTGCAATAGTTTGCTCAACAAACGGTTCACCAGAACATCTGGAGGTGATCACAGTTCAACGACCTTACTAACTTGCCAGCAATCCTAATATATTGACGTACAAATACTTTTAAATATTGTCCTTTCTAAGGTTTCCTCTGGTACATGTTAAGTATCCTTGTCAGTTTCCAAAGATGGGTATCATACAACTTGCCATATAGTCCTGGTCTCCAGCTGCTACTCTATGTCAGCAATAGCAACACCTATTTGTGTCAGGCTCACTGTCCGAGCAATCGAAAGCAGCAAACCTCAGACTGAGTAAGCTTTGAAATATATCTGAAATACATCTCACTGTCAAAACTTTAGATGAACACTGGATACAAAAAAAGATCTGCCACTATCTACCACCTAATAAAAAAAACAGAACTTACAGAGAAAAATGCAGGCTTTTGCTGCATTTCCCATATAAAGTGAAAAAATTGCCACACAACTGCTCTGAAAAATTACATACCATCTTCCCAGAACAGTCCTTTAAATTAGAAATGGCACTGAAAACACCTAGTTCAAATGAAGGAGGATGAACCCCATATGGGATATCTTTCAGATCAGCATTTTTTTTATTAAGTTGCTTTGCTTTTTTTATCTTAGACTGCCCTAAAGACAATAAACATTATTTTCTTGAGAAAAGAATAATAACGGAGTCTATGTTCTTGTTTAGTGTATAGTCTAAAATGGCTTTAAAAATGTTTCTGATGACAACAATCTGAAAACTCTTTAATTTAATTTAATCATGAATACATGTAAAGGCAAATACTGTTCTTTAATAACCCAATTCCTGTTGTAAGATCCCACTAACAATTTTGTCACATAATCTATGATCAGTGAAATATTTATCTCCCATACAATTTCTTTGTAGGAATTTACATTCTGTCTTTAACTTTTATTGTCTTCACAGGAGGTATAGATAGGATCATAAGCATAAATTTAATTTATACCTAGAAATAGCACCACAATTTTAATATTCATCCAATCAAAAAAAAAAAGAGAAAACTATCTTAACAACTCTCCAGCTCTCACATTTTACAACATATAACATATTCCCACAAATTCCTACTGTCCTACAAAAGGGACAGTTAGCAATATCTTTAAAAAGTCCTCACAGGCAGACTGGGATCTGCTCTAAAGCACTTAACCACAACAATCTACCCCCTCCACAAAATCTCAGTCACGCAAAACTGCAGAGCTATTACTCATTTTCAGATATACATTTATAGAAAAATAATCAAGACAATATTTGAAAAAGTATCTTTTTAAAAATACTGTTAGGAAAGCACATTTATTACTCCTTAAGTGAGCTTCTTATACACAGTTATCAATCAGTACCATTTTTAGTTGTAATCTATTACCCACAACTTTTACATTTATTAAAGCAAGTGCAATGAAAGATTATTTTTAGGGGATGAAGGGAGGACAACATGACATGTTCAAGATAAAAAGTAATCAAAGCAGCCAGATTTCTTTATCTAAAACTCAACTGAAATCCAAGAATATAAGAAGGAGAACAATTCATTCTAGAGCTTGACAGCTATTTTATACAAATTTGGAAAATAATCAGAAGAATAGAAATGGAATTATTTCATCTGATGCCCAAGCTGTCCCCTTCAGAGATTAAAAAAAAATCTGTTTCCAAAAGGTACAAACTGCATTTGTCCTTCAGTTATATATACAAAGCCAATGATTTTTGGGCCCAAATCCAAAATCCATAGCCTAGGGAAAATAATCCTTTTTCACTTAAAAACCTGTAACTGAAGTCAAAGAATAATGCCTACTTGATGACACAGATGATTTTCATGACTAAGCCCTTAATTAAGTTTGGTTAGTATGTTCTATTGTTAGAAGCAACATACAATAATATTTGAAAATAAAAAGTATTATCTGACTTTTGTAGGTGAAAAGGTATTTATATCTGATTTAATTATTATGTCATATTATTAATTACAGCATTTACCATATTCCCATTTGTGGTCTATGAGTTAATAAACGTACACACACCCTTCTGCTCATTTCTTATGAGAAAAACAAACAGAAGAGAAATCAAAACAACAAAAACTAGTTAAAGCTTAATGCAGAAGTAAGAATCATTACAGATGGTGGGCATATTCTGCAGCACCATTTGTGGGCCTCAAGTTTGGGAATGAAAAAGAGGACTATGACATTAAGTAAATCATGTGAAATATATGGCAATGTACTCTTTCTACTAATCTTGACTGGTAATTTATAGCTGCAGGACATTTGTAAATTTAACAGCCCATCAAAGCACTTGAGAGGACTCAGTCCTAAGTATTCATTAAGTAAAATTAAACATAACTTTCCGTAAAGTACTATGCAGCATGAATGGGTGGGCAAGCTTGTGAGCAGCTACCACTATAATAATTTATAGTTTGTAATCCTGCCTTATTACTTCCAAAAACATAAAAAAAAGCACTTGGCAGCTACAAAAAATACTTAGTCCATGCTATAAATTACTCTGGCAGAAAAATCTTTTATGTCCCTGAAGGATGCACTAATTTTTCCTTCTCCAGTGGAAAAAGATAAGCTAAATACAGAAATACACCACCTCTCTTTATCTGCAGGATAGTATTCCCTGCGTGTTTTTCTCCCCAGCTATTTATGTTCTCTTCATGAGCATAAGTCATAAATAAGGCCAGTAAGAATTTCAGGTAGATGCCATGGAGCTATCTGGACCATCCAGATATGCAATTCCCTAGAAACAGTCTATACACTTTAATCCTCCCCGTGAAGACACCTCTCTCTCTACAACATCCAGCACAGAACTATATTGTTGGACACAAAAAGAAAAAATACAAGGACCAAGAAAGGAAAAGAGGAAAACTACATGTGACAGAAGGTACCTATTCAAATGCATATCTTAGACACAAGTTTTTGAGATAACTAGTATAATTTTAAAAGCAGCCAAGAAGGCAACTGGCAGCTTTTGTAATTCAGCCTGCCTCTGGAAACATCTGTCTGAATTTTAATTTTTTCTTACCTAGGACGCATACAAAAAAAAAAAAAAAGCAGCACAGACAGACACGCACAAAACAAGGGCAACTTTTGGTATCAAGATATTTTGAGATTTACACCCAAGAGTGGATTACACCAAGCAGTATAGGAGATAATATGTGAAAAATTAATAAAAAAGACCTGAAACAACCCTAAGGATATAAAAAACTATGTTTAAATTTACTTAAGGAGAGCAAAACATTTTTTAGAAGCCTCCACTTCCTGCATAGTGAGCTGACTAATTGCGGGAATGGCAATTCTGGGTTAATTTCTTTCTTGGGTGACAGCAGCGCACTCCCTCTGCAGTGATAGCGTGCAGAGGGCAAGCCCTGTGCTCACGAAAAGATTTGATGCTTGACTGAGCCTGAGCAGTCGAAATGGCAGTCAGGAGGTGGAGACACCATCCTAGAAGTACACCCTCGGCCCCTCCTGATTCAGTGAGATCGATGAGTGCTCTGGACACCCTGCACAGACCCCTCTGGGCACAGCACTATATGGTCTTGTGTTTTATGTATGTTATGTGTAATTCTCTCATGTATTATTGCTCCAGATAGACTAGACTGAGTTGAGCTGGAGGCCACAGAGACCAACATGGCTGCAGCACAGATCCTGCAAAGAGAAGCCAAGGGAGTTGGGCCTGTCCACCTGGAGCAGTAATGGCTTCAGGAGCACCTGGCAGCACTAGACACCTCCTGAGGCCCCTTCCAGCCTGGATGGTCCTGTGATCCGAGATTTAACTGTCACTCTTTTGACAGAAAGCTCAGTAGCCATCTACCACCATGTCCCAGGCCAGACTCTCACCAGCCACCCAAAGCCCACTTCTCCAACCAAACCAAAAATGGCAGATTTCACAACATTCCCCAGTGTTAACTCCACTCATAAATATTGGTTACTATGTACTAAGTAGTAGACACGCTTAGCAACCTGCCACACCACTTAGACACACGTGAGTCTATAGGGCCGGATGGGACTCAGCCACAGGTACAGAAGGAGCTGATAGAAGTGCTCACCAAGCCACTTTCCATC
>NW_009616295.1:0-6766 GCF_000690535.1 Cariama cristata
GTTAATAGGGGAGCGGAGCGGCTTCCAGGGCTTCGTACCTGGGCCCGGCTGCGGGGCAGGAGCGGTCCCCGCCTCGGGGGTTGACTGTGCGGGAGCGGTTGCCGAGAGCCGGCAGCCTGCCCTGCTCCCGTCAGGAGAGAGTGTTTCGGTGTGCGGTGGACACGCGTTTTCTAGCCTGGGGTTAAACTCTGAAGTTGCCTTTATTATAAATCTGTAGCAAATGCATCACTACTGTCTCTCTTAATCTCCAGATCTTCCTTTTGCAAAGCACAGTAGGAGCTTACACTACCAAGGGCTCCCAGCCCCCTCCTCCCTGTTTTATTTAAGCTTTTGGATGGAAAGAATGACTAAAAAAAATTGAGTTTGTGGCTGGGTTATGGCAGTAGTATAAAGTCTTTGGCAGCTCTCCCGTTTGTTTATGGCAGTAGTATAAAGTCTTTGGCAGCTCTCCCGTTTGCATGTTGTCACCCTGCTCAGGGGCTGAGCTCCCTGAGAACGTCCTCGTAAACGGAGATACAGCCCTAGTGCCTCTCTCTGCCTATGGATGGATAGCTGTTTGCACGTGTGTGTGTGTAGGTATCTATATATAACAAATAGGAGGGGTTGCAGAACTCTTTAACTAGATTTTCTTTCTGAGTTAGAGCTGGTGCAATACAGCATCTCCTATTGTTAAATAAATGTGAAATCTGGCAAAAGAATAACATAGCTGTAGTTACACTGAACTTTGGAAAATGACAACAGTTACTTCTTGCTTGCTTTGAACATATTAATGGGACCATTTCTGGGTGAAGGTGTATCAGTGTAGCAAGTAAGTCATAAACTTTTTTGAGTTCCTATCTCTTCTAACCAATTGCTTCAGTAAACATTTGTAAGGCCATTACTACAGGAAAAGATATAAATGTGTGTGTGTGGAGACCTTGAGTATAAACCAGCCGGATTTACTACCTGCTAAACTTGCTCTACTGTGTACTGTAAACTGGTAGTAAAGGCGCATTGGAAGCAAGCTCCTTTCCACCCGCTGCTAAGAAGCAGGGCTCTCTCTCCTTCATTCTGAAGTAGTGGCAGTTTTCTTTTCTGCCCTGCTCCTTGACACCCTTCCTACAGTCTTCTCACCGCCATAAGGCCCCCGCGTCAGAGCACCGTGCCTGCTGCTGCTGTGCTGAGCTTCTTGAGGGGCAAAGGCATTGAAGGTACGTCGGCAATGGCGGCAGGAACGCCTCTCCAGCCTTGGCCAGGCGCAGTTTCCAACTATGTGCCGGACAGCTGCAAAGGCAAGGACTAGTTTTGCTTGAAGTCTTGGAGCACTGTTACCAGTGCAGATGCTTGCATTTATCTTCTAGTGGTGCTCGGGTCGTGGCTACACTTCTCTGTATGTCTTGTTTTAATTCTCTGTGTTTGCAGTGTGCTTCTGTACTGAGCTCTCTGAGCCATGACTGCTAGTCTGCCATGGGGTTTCCACCTGGAAAGTTTCCCTGCGTGAGAGGTTTGCTCAAGTCTAATTACACTGATGTTGGCCCGAATATTCTGAAGTCTCTTTGTAGGATAATCTTCTGACTGTGGATAAAAAGCAAGGTTGGAGATGCAGCTGTTAGGACCATGGTGTATTTTTAATTGACGTTAATCAGACCTTTTCTTTTTCTTGCTTGTTTGTAGGTATGGTTCCTCAGAAATGTTTAGTGATGAGCAGTGACTGACAGTTAGCTAGTAAAGACTCAATCTGGTATTTCAAGATCTTTAAGGGTTGATAACTAAGGCAAAATCCAGTATTTGCTCTTTTATAATAGCAATAAGCAGAATATTATTAAATTTAATGTTAGACGTTTACCAATTTTATTGAGTCTAACTTTGGATGGAAGTTTTGAGTAGGCACGCATATGCATGAAAAATTAGACACACCTTAAGTCTAATTTATAGTGTTACTTTGGTTATATATACATGGATATACACTTTGTTTTTACTTACTTATGTGTGTGCACATGTATGCACGCACAGGAGCATAGTAGTAATAACTTTGTGAGCTAGGCCCTTATTACATAATGTAATAGTTTCTCTAGAGATCCATTTCTACTTGGTAATCTGTCACTAATAGAAATTCAGAAAGCCAGATGGATATGGTAGGTTCAAAGGCCATTAATGCAAACCAGTTTTCCCAATGAAAGCTCATACAGGTTCCTTTCTGCTACCTGCTTTGTCTTCACACAATTCTCTGCAAGCTTTAGCAAATATTGGAAAGAAATGTGCTTTTTTCACAGTCAGCTCGCAGTTGTTACTTTTTACTTTCACATGTAAATATCTCTGTTTTCCAAACAAGGGTTTGCTTTTGCAAGTAGCTCTGTTAAGCAATTTTTATCATAGTGCTTGTTTACATGCTGGCAAACAGGATGTAAAGAATTATTTTTACCTTTTCTAAAATGTATGGGCCTATGCTGCACTTAGTCTAACTCAGAGATCTGATAGTCTAGTGGTATAAATTAGTTAATCTCCTGTATATTGCCTGGCCTCCCGGTTGTAGTTTGAGCCTGGGTTTTTCCAGGGCTTAGCTTTATCACTGTGGGTGTGCCCCTGCAGCCGATGTGAGCTCATGGGTCTGAGCAGGGGTGCAGGGCTCTGTGTCCAGAAGGGCGGGGAGAGCTGCACCCCTGTCTGACCTGGGCACAAGCCTGTCCCCTTCCTTGTTAGGTGCTCTCGGGAGAGTGGGAGACCACTGAGAAGCTGAGTGCTGGGTAAAAAGGGAAACTAACACGAAATAAAAACTAGAGGCTGGGAAAAAAATTCTGAAGCAGGTGGGAAAACAGTGGGAAGATCACCCTTTAAAGAAGGAAGGCCTCATGTGCTTCAGCTGCTTCATGGGTATTTGTGGGTCCACAGTGGAGCTACTTGGGTGTAAATGATGCGGAGCACAGAGACCACGGGGGCTGCGTTCTCAGCAACAGCCGCTTTGCTCTAGGCGTCCACTGCAACTGTGCCACAGCTCTTGCTAATGTAGATGTGGCCTATTTCTTCCAAAAAGCATTACTTTAGGAAACAATTTTTATTACATAATGAACAAACAATTTATAATCGAAGCTCTTTTACAGTATCACAGTATTTCTTTTAGAAACATTTTATATTCCTAAATAACTATCTTTGAGCCAGGTTTCCAAGTGAAGGTGCCGCCCTGTCTTAAAAGGGTTTCCAAATGCTGGATGAACTTGCCCTAAGTTATATCCTGATAATGCTGATGGAGACCAGATTGTCATTTCTCTGCTGGCTGGGTGCAAAGTCTTGGACTTTGCCTTTTTTTTTGCTTAGCGAAGTGTTTCTCAGACCAAGTGTTGATATTCTGATTTCAAAATGGTATTGAATGCATGCCCCTCCTGTGGGATTAGATTTGCATGTTCTGTCAGGTCTCAATCTTTATTCCAGTATATAAAGCTAGGCTACTTCCTTGACACACCTAAGTAATCACCCAATTTGTAGTTACTTTTTGAGCAGGTACCTGTTTGTATATGCAGGTCTGTGTCCAGTCTTGTAGTAAGCAAAACACCTTATTTTCTAATCCTTTCTCCTTTAGTGTTTGACTAAGGAGGGGGAAAAAAAAACATGGATATAGTTCAGTATTAGGATCAAGCTGAACCGGTAGACTATCTAATCAAATATCTGCATAAATATGAGGGGAATGAAGAATATCAGAAAAAAAAAAAACACGATGAACAACTATAAGTTAACTGTATCTAACAAGAACATTTCTTTCCAGTTACGGTAATTGGTTTATAGCATTTGCAAGTTTGTATTGTGTGTGTGGTGGGTTTTATGGCTGATATTAACCCCCACTAACATAGAAAGCAAGAATGACTATTTAAGCTAAAGACGGTGTTGGCACAAGAGCAGAAAAGTATGGAAGTCGTCCTGCATACATTTAGTCAGTAATCAGGCCAGAGACTAGGTTTCCCACTCCTTGGATGGCAGACTTTGAAGTAATCTTTCAGCAGAAAGTACTTATATATTATGATGCTTGTATGGTGGAAAAGCTCAAAATATTGTGACCTCAGTGTTTCTTTGTATTCCTGTTAGTTCTTGGGTACAGTGCTTGGGATTACAGCCATCACTGTCTGTAAGTATTGCTGCATTCTCAGAAACATACTGCTTTCTCTGCCAGGATTATTACTATCTGAAATCGCAAGGAAGATTTACAAGTCAGACATTTACCCTCATCATCTGTAAGACATTTTTTTTTTTGTAGGAGGATATTTAAACAGAAGAAAGAGAAGTGGTTAGGTTAAAAATACAAATAGAGGAAAGAGAAGCCAAATAAGTTTGTTCCTTGTCCCTAGCTTAAAGCAGCTGGGATATCATCTAATGCTGGATGGGAAAATCTTGGTGCCTGAGTACAGAAAGCAAGTTAAGTAGTTTGAAGAAGTGGGGACCAAGAGAAAGAATAGTATGCCTATTTTTTGCTTTGTTTTTCCTTTATTTTTGTGCATGACAAGTGCTGCAGCTACTTTTGGGCATGATAGCCGAGCTAGTTGCCTGTACTCGAGCGTGGGAAGGATTTTCCCCATATGGTAAGCTGCTGCTCTGCTTCCACTTATTAGCGCAGGGTGGCCTGCGGGGTTTTGGGGTTTTAAGTTCTGTGTACAGGAACTTACAAAGTTGTGGTGTGGTCTGTGGCTGAAAGGGACTTGTAACCCTGGGAGCTGTCTAGATATTGTGAATAGTGTTCCTATGCTTGGTTGATGAGGTGGTTTTGGATAGTTACTTTAATTAAACTTGCGTTTAAGAACCCGAAGTAACCATCGGAGCCTTTAGGAGAGGATCTGGAGGATGGACTCTGCCGTGATGGGTCAACCATGTTTTGTACCCACTGGAACTCTTTCTTGGTGTGTGGTTTCATTATAGATGGGGTTTACAGTAATTACATGTAGAAGTCACAAGTGCCTGAGTCAGTGGCCCAGACTTCTGCCAGTGAGGCAGATAAGGAGCTTTGGTTGCCCTTCAGAGCGTGCTGCTTTGTTCTCGTTTGCTGTCGTTGTGGGTTAGGTAGCAGTGCAGGACAGCCCAGGAGGTGAGACCCATATCAACTGAGGAGAGAGGTGCTTGGTGACTGTTAGGAGTGCTGCAGGGGGAGCATCTTCAGTTTGGGTTGGTTTAAGCTTTAATCCCTTGCTTTTAAGATGCTTACTTCAGTTAGTGTGGTCTGATGTAACGTAGTGTTAACCACTTCAGTCTTTTAAAAAGTAAACAAGAGAGAGCTGGTAGATGATCTTGTTAAGAGGGGTGCTGTTAGGACTGATTCCATCCCCTTGTTATTTGGCCACTTCCTGCATTGACACACCCCGCAAACTGCCAGTAATGTGCTCTCAGAATAGTGCAGCTTTAAAAGCTTGACTTACCCACAGTAAGTACCCTAATTGTGGTCTTACTGCTGTTCTGTGTGCCGTCACAGTGGCCACCTTTTAAGTAGTCCTGCAAGAAGGATCAAAAGCTGAGTTACAGGGAGCTGAGGATAGTGACCGGCTGTTTGGAGAAGCAGAGGCAGTGCAGGACTCTCAGCTCAGCCTGGAGGGACATCGGTCTGGGGCTCTCATCGTCCAAAACTTACCTGAGAAGCTTTTGGAAGGAGTCAGAAAGATTGAATTAGACGATGCTACTGTGCCAATGGCAAGTTATGCAAACTGTAGTGGGGATGATTATAAGTTTTCTATTTTTAAGTCTTCCATTGAGTGACTCATTTTATTAGATGCGTTTGTTTAAAATGGAATGTGAAGCACCCAGATTCCATGGTAATGGCCTCATAAAGCACACAGATATACAACATAACAGATTGGATTTCTTCTCTTAATTTAACAGGTTTTGCGTCTCATACACCATGTCTGATGGCAGCATACCGGGCGTCACACACTGCTATTGCTAAACTCTACAGTTTGTATCCATCTGTCTCTTCACTTTTGTTAAAGTAGTCATCTCTCCTTGATCTCTTAACTCGCAATTCTGCATCTGAATTTTCCTCCATTCCTGTTCCCTCCCTCATTCCTCATTCTTTCTCCCAACTTTGACCATGCGCTACCTGGATCCAAACTGATATCTTAATAATTAGAAAGTACTTGAGTAGAGAAATGCTGGTGATTGCAGCACTCCCTTTTCAGTCACCTGGTCCCCTCGGGTGCGAGTGGGTTACAGAACTCAAAATAAGATCCAGCAAACAGTCTTGCAGCTACCTGGGCTGGGCATTACAGGAAATAAGGAAGGCAAATCACTCCTAGGATTTATCTCAACCTAATGAGAACTGTGGAGTGGCAGATGTTTGTTGCGCAGGGCAGGCTATTCAGAAGCATCTACTGAAGATGGGTGTTGAAATCACTTCTTTAAAAAACAGGATGTAAGTTGCACTTCGTATGCTTTGGGGTTTTTAAATGTGGGGCTGATAGTGAAGGAGAAGAATCCTGCATTTAAGAAGTGTGTTAACTGATGAAGCGGAGCCCTTGCTCGTGATGCAGGAGGTCCAGGGTCTGTTAGTGTGTGAAGTTCACCCGGGGACCTCGCTCAGGCAGTGTCACTAGTCACCAGCCTGGACTCTGGAGTGGGAGCTTCCCATGGAAGTGACTATTGCGTCGTACTTTACATCAAAGTGAGTGCGACTCTGAATTGCTGATTAAGAAATGCACTGCAGGAGGGAGCGCTTCCTACTGTGATGACAGTTTGTATTAACCTTTTTAACTTTTGGAAACTGAAAGCATGCACTTGTCCTGATGAATATTTTGTGTAGTCTACATGAAATGAAGACTAG
>NW_009616296.1:0-503 GCF_000690535.1 Cariama cristata
GTGGTACATGGATGAACCAATGATCTGATCGAGTCTGTGAATTCCTAGTTTAGGAAACCAACCAGTAGTGATTACGTTACAATAAATTGTCTGAATCATGATTAGATTTGCAGATGGAAATTCTGAAGTAACATATAGGTTTAAGCATGAAGGGAAAATATATCTTACTAGGAGTAAAAGCATCATCTGCATCCTTAAGTCATGTAAAGAAGCCTAGCTTATGGAAAGAAGCTTGATGGAATGAATAGTAAGCACATGATGGGGGGATTTAGGAAATCTGGGTTCAATTCTTGGCCTGCTCTAAATGGATTTGGATGCAAGTCAATCAAGACATATATTGAGCTCTTGTTCTGGATCTATTTTGAAGGGTTTACAGTGTTTACATGCCAAACTCCTCATTGCTTTCTTCAGCTGGAGGTCTACAGCCCCAGCATCTATCTACCACAAAAATGAATAGGTAAGACGTATTGTGAAGAATGTCTAGCAATAACACACTGTTGAAG
>NW_009616297.1:0-241 GCF_000690535.1 Cariama cristata
CGAAGAGGGGGAGCCCCCACGCACCCCGCTTCAGCTCCCCCATCCCAAGCCCCCAGCCCTGGCAAACGCAGCGAGTGTTCTGGTCCCCTCCATCCCCGGATCTGCAGAGAGACGTCAGGAGCATCCACCCTGATGGCACAAGGCTCCAGCCATCCTCCCCCAGCCTGGGGACCCTTTCCTGGGGGACTGACCAGCCCCGCCTGGCTCCCGGGGCACGGGATAATCACGCACGGTGCCTGCT
>NW_009616297.1:364-569 GCF_000690535.1 Cariama cristata
GGAAGGGGGCCCAGGGATGCTCAGAGAGGGCCAGGAGAGGATGCTCAGATGGGAAGCGATGGGACGCAGGAAGATTCGGGGCCCAGGAGCAGGTTGCGGGAGGACAGACACGTGGCAGGGGATGCAGGGCACAGTCGCACTCACCGAGTTGGAGAGATGAGCCACGGCTTTGATATGGAGGAGCTCCTCAAATATGAGCTCCAGC
>NW_009616298.1:0-1327 GCF_000690535.1 Cariama cristata
CGACCATCACCGGGCACCACCGACCATCACCATGCCACCAGCCATCACCATGCCACCAGCCCTGTTCATGGCATCACCAGGGATGGGTGACGGCAGCACCCTGGGGAAGGACCCTCCACGGGCACAGCCCCACCGCGGTTTTGCTCTGCAGCCTCCAAACCTGCCCTCAAATCCGGGTGCGCAAGCCCAGCCCAGCCCCGGAACCCGTAGCGACGCAGCCCCTGGCCCTGGGGCTTTCCCCCGCTCCTGGTTCAAGGGGCTCAAGCTCTGGCAAAGGCTCATCCCAACCGGATTTGGGCTGGAAATCACCGATCCGCAGCAGGTCGGACCCATTTCCCTCCCTCCAGCCACAGCTTCATCTCAACGCCCTTCTCCACCGGCTCCTCCAGAGCAGGCTGGCCAGTTAAAAGACCCCAAACTAGACTTTTTCACACTGAAAAGAGGAGCAAAACCAGCCCAACACCTCCCTCCTCCCAAACCGCCCCAGCATTTTGCTACTTAGAAGAAAACACCTCCTTATAACACCAAAGTTTTATTTTATTTCATCCCCTTCCGGGCAGAAAACATCAAGTGCCGCAAGTTTTTCCACACCAAAACGCACACTCACCCACGCCGCCTCCAAGCCAAACCGCAGGAGAACCAACCCGAGGAAAGACAACTTAAATACACTCAAAAATCAAAATACCAACCCGACCCTCGCCAGCGCTGTGCCGAAAGGGAGGGTCCTGTATAAATACAGTGCAATAATTACATATATTTTGCAATGGCACAATAAAAAGCCGTATCAAGCCCCATATCCAGGAGCTCATCCCACGCCGCTCCCCAAGCCCCTCTCCGCAGGTGATGCTCCAGCCACCAGTTGATAGCATCCCTCCTCCCAGTACGCTCCAGTTTTGATACCCCCAGCACCAATAGCTCCGAGAGACTGGAGGGAGCTGGTTCAGACTGGGGGAGAGGGGCCACAGCCCCCCCGGGGAATATGGCTGTGTCCTGGCCAGGGATTTCCCAGAGCTACTGATTTTGGAGGCTGCGGGTACAGTGCCCGCACATGAGCTTCACCCTCCCCTCACCCAAAGGTGACTTCAGCTTTGCCGCCTGATTATTTTTTTTAAGGATATTCCAGCCACGGCGGGGGGAAACGCCGCTCAAAACGACCTGTCATCACCTCGAGGAACCAGTCTAACTGGGGAGCAACTGGAGTGGTCCCAAAATATGACACCCCCCTCAACATGGTCCATTGTGGGCAGGGGTTTCTCTGCCACCCAGGGGTGTCCCTAACCCACCCCGTGCACCCAAAGGCACCCCCAGCCTGCCAGCAGCCCCAGGG